>NC_087178.1:19377250-19512250 GCF_035594125.1 Scylla paramamosain
AACTTATCAGCGTCAACAAAAGCATGGTGAAGGGAGAGGATGGTGACGCCCCAGGATACAGCCTCCTTCATGAATGTACGAGGCCAGACGAGCGGACCGATCTGTCTCCCATTCACATTAGTGGCAGTACCAACATGAGTCAGGACTTGAAGGATGTAATTGAAGAACTACGAGGAAACCCTAAAGTGGAGACCAAGACCACTGTGAAGACTGTTTCTGATGGGCAAGGGGGTGTGGTGACCGTCACCACCACTCAGAAAACACTGTCTTCTCATGTAACTGTCAGTGGGACGGATCTGAGCACTCGCACTCATAATGACTCTCTTAGTAAGCTTGAGGCCGAACTGAGTGCCCTCCTCTCCCCGGGACTGGACGGTCACAGTAGGTCAAATTTACCAATGATCAATGGCGCAGAGCGCGGCGCGCAGACTTCCATCTCCGCCGGAGACGGGGTGGGGCCACAAAATAACGGGGGGGTGAAAGTCGGCGCACGTGCGAATGACACTTACAACATAACTGTCTCACCAAACCTTCCATTACCCGACTTACAAGAATTTTCAGGCATAGGTGCTCCATTGCTTCCTGATGTAGTTAAAGATGACGGGGTGTGTGGTTCTGTGTGTTCTGGATCTGTTGGGGTGGATGGTGGGGTATCTGGCACGCTGCCTAAGATGGAAATGACAAGTAGTCTACCTTCCGGCAAAGCCGAAGTTGATTTAGATTTTCATGTTGATGCTCCGAAGCTTAGTGCTGAAACTGAGGGAGATGTGTTTGTCGCTGGAGACGGCGCACAGCCCATGTTGAAAGGTGTTGATTTACACGTTTCAGGCCCTGAGCCTGCCGTTGATACAGCTGATCTGAGTGTGGCTAGTGGAGACGTTCAAGTTAGTGGTAAGAGACCATCAATACCTAAGAAGAAAAAGACAAGTAGCGGGCCTTGTTCATGCCTTAGCCCACCATCAAAACTAGAAGCAGAGGAACCTTATGTCTCAGCTAATACAGCGAGGCCCGATGGAAGTATGGAGCCTGCAGAGGCTGTAGCTATAGAGGCCGAGGTTGGAGAAAGTAAAGTAGATGTAGATGCGTCTCTTACAGCTGATATTAGAGCTCCAGAAGTAAAAAAGAAACCACCTAAAGCAAAAATCGGTTCATGCTTTGGAAAACCTAAGCAGCCAAAATTGGACACTGAAATGGATCTTGAGGAAGGAGCAGAAATTAAAGCAGAATCACCCAGCACAGGAGAACCTTCTGTAAAGGGTGAACTAAGTGGTGAGCTTCCCAGTGCAGATATTAAGCTGGACAAACGCTCGAAAAAGAAAAACGCAAAACTATCATCATGCTTTGGAAAACCTAAGGAACCTAAGTGTGACATCACCAGTGAATTTTCAGATTCAATGGGGACGGACCACGATGTCAAGGCTGAAGTGCCTTCAGTGAAAGCAAATGTCAAGGCTGATGTGCCAAGTGCAGAGACAGAAATGCAAATGCCAGAAGGTGAAGTAAAATTCGGGGAAGGTACTGACACAAAGTTGTCCCTCACTGCAACAGTGCCATCCATTCCCAAAGTAAAAGCTGCTATGGAGGGAAAAGCTGGCATGTCAGATTTGGATTTAAAAACAACAGCAGGACCAACATTAAAAATGAAAAGTGACTTCGGAATTCAAGGAGACGTGCCAAGTTTAAATAAAGAGGGAGGAGTTCCTGAATGTAAGGTGCAAGCTAAAGGAGCGGAAATGGAAATATCAGGCTCAGTACCAGAAGTCAGTATAAACACATCAACAGGCCAAATATCTCCCTCACTAGAGACTGAAAGTCAGCTTTCAAAAATAGAAATTAAAAGCAAGAAATTAGATGAAAAAGGAGCTTCTCTTGAAATGGAAGTTGATGCTCCTTTCGAATACAACGTAAAAGGAAACATTCCAAACATAGAAAAGAAAGGAAAACTTGACCTTACAGGACCTGATTTAGAAGGAAAATATAAGGTTGGCATTGATGCTCCTGGAATAGGTTCAGAAGCCACCATTACGCCTCCGGAAGTTAAAGCTGAGGTCAATGTACAAGCACCAGATATGAAAGCAAAGGTTGGAAAACCGAAGGCAAAAGCTAAATTTGGATCATGCTTTGGAAAACCAAAGACCCCAAAAGTTGAAGGTGAATACAAACCAGGAAAACTCGAAGTAGAAGGTCCTGAGGTAGAAGTCAGTGGAAAGGTCAAGGCTCCTGAGGCCAAGGCTGACATTGATAATGAGTCACCTGATGTAGAGATGGAAGTTGGAGTGTCTCCCCCTGCAGTAGCGGTAGAGTCTCCTGATGTAAAAATAAAAGGAGGCAAAGGGAAGGGCAAGTTTGGATCTTGCTTTGGCAAGCCAAAAACTCCTGAGGTTGAAGGAGAGTATGAGCCTGGAAAAGCAGAATTAGAGGTTTCTAAAGTATCGGCAGGAGTGAGTGCTAAAGGGCCAGAAATTAAAGGAGATATCAGTGTCGATACTCCTGAGGTAAAGGCCAAGGGAAGAAAGCCAAAAGCCAAGCTTGGATCGTGCTTTGGGAAACCGAAGTCTCCAAAAGTAGAAGGCGAATATAATGCTGGAAAAGTGGATGTTGATGTTCCAGGAGTGAGCGGAGAAGCAAGTGTCAAAACACCTGAAGGAGATGCCGAGTTGGACGTTGAGGCCCCTGATGTCAAAGTGAAAGGAGAAAAAGGTATGAAAAAACCCAAGGTGCACCTTGGATCCTGCTTCGGAAAGCCAAAAGGTGCTAAAGTAGAAGGAGGTTACCAAGCACCACAAGTTGAAGTAGAAAGACATGAAATAAAGGCTCCGAAAGTAGAAGTTGAAATCCCTGATATTGAGGGGGAAATCGAACTGGAGACACCAAAGACTTCCATAGACATAGAGATGCCTGGATTGCCCGAAGTGAAAGGTGATATCAGCATGGGAGTTGACGTTCCCAAAGCTGAGCCGACTTTAAAGATTGAGGGTGACATTCCTGACCTCCCTAAAATTGAAGCCAAGCTGGGAGGTAAGGCAGAACTTCCTGATATAGAGTTAGAAGGAAAGCTGCCTTCAGCCCCAGAAGTGAAAACAAACTTTGATATTGGTGGAGCATTGCCTGACGTGAAGCTTGAGGGAGAACTCCCTAAGGGTGACTTGGAGGTGGACGTTAGTGGGAGTTTACCAAGCTACTCCGGAGACATTAAAGGACCAGATGTTTCTTTCCCAGATGTATCAATACCAAAAGTAGAAGGAGAAATTAAGGGCGACTTAACTACACCAGAGCTTCCCAAAGCAAAAGTGTCATTACCATCGCCACCATCAGCTGAAATAAAAGCAGAAGTTGAAGCCCCACAAATATCAGGGGAAGTTGATATCCCTCAACCAAAGCTTAAAGGGAAGAAAGCTAAGTTTGGTCCATGTGCATGTCTTGGAGGCCCCAAGAAAGGAAAGTTGGAGGAACCTTATGTTTCAACTGGTGCAGAAATTAAAGCTCCTCTAGATGTTGGTGCTGAAGCAAAAGCTGATGCCAGTCTAAAAGTTGAAGGTGATGTTGAAGCTCCAAGTGTTGCTGTTGAAATCCCGAAAGGTAAGGCTGATATTGATCTAGATACCCCTGATGTCAAGGTCAAAGCAGATAAACCAAAGAGCAAGTTGGGATCATGCTTTGGAAAACCAAAAGGTGCCGAGATAGAAGGAGAATATAAACCAGGAAAAGTTGATGTTGATGTTCCCGAAGCAGGTGCTCAAGCCAGTGTTGCAGCTCCTTCAGCGAAGGCTGAGATCAGTGTTGAGAGTCCAGATGTGGAAGTGAAGGCTAAAAAGCCAAAAGGAAAAGCTAAATTTGGATCATGCTTTGGAAAACCAAAGACCCCAAAAGTTGAAGGTGAATACAAACCAGGAAAACTCGAAGTAGAAGGCCCTGAGGTAGAAGTCAGTGGAGAGGTCAAGGCTCCTGAGGCCAAGGCTGGCATTGATATTGAGTCACCTGATGTAAAGGTGGAAGCTGGAGTGTCTCCCCCTGCAGTAGCGGTGGAGTCTCCTGACGTGAAGGTAAAGGGAGGTAAAGGAAAGGGCAAGCTCGGATCCTGCTTTGGCAAACCTAAAACTCCTGAGGTTGAAGGAGAGTATAAGCCTGGAAAAGCAGAATTAGAGGGTCCTGAAGTGTCAGCAGGAGTGAGTGTTGAAGGGCCAGAAGTTAAAGGAGATGTCAGTGTCGATGCTCCTGAGGTAAAGGCCAAGGGAAGGAAACCGAAAGCAAAGCTTGGATCGTGCTTTGGGAAACCGAAGTCTCCAAAAGTAGAGGGCGAATACCAGCCTGGAAAAGTGGATGTTGATGTTCCAGGAGTGAGCGGTGAAGCAAGTGTCAAAACACCTGAAGGAGATGCTAAGTTGGACGTTGATGCCCCTGACATTAAAGTTAAAGGAGAAAAAGGTATGAAGAAACCGAAAGTGAGCCTTGGATCTTGTTTCGGAAAACCAAAAGGTGCTAAATTAGAAGCAGGTTACCAGCCACCAGAAGTTAAAATAGAAGGACCTGAAATAAAGGCTCCAAAAGTGGAAGTTGAAATCCCTGATGTTGAAGGGGAAATAGAACTGGAGGCACCAAAGACTTCCGTAGATGTAGAGATACCTAGATTGCCCGAAGTGAAAGGTGATATCAGCATGGGAGTTGACGTTCCTAAAGCTGAACCGACTTTAAAGTTTGAAGGTGACATTCCTGACCTCCCTAAAGTTGAAGCCAAGCTGGGAGGTAAGGCAGAACTTCCTGATATTGAATTAGAAGGAAAGCTGCCTTCAGCTCCAGAAGTGAAAGCAAACTTTGATATTGGCGGAACATTGCCTGACGTGAAGCTTGAGGGAGAACTTCCTAAGGGTGACTTGGAGGTGGACATTAGTGGGGATTTGCCAAGCTTTTCTGGAGACATTAAAGGACCAGATGTTTCTTTACCGGATATGTCTATGCCAAAAGTAGAAGGAGAAATTAATGCCGACTTACCTACACCAGAGCTTCCCAAAGCAAAAGTGACGTTACCATCCCCACCATCACCTGAAATAAAAGCAGAAGTTGAAGCCCCACAAATATCAGGGGAAGTTGATATCCCTCAGCCAAAGCTTAAGGGGAAGAAAGCTAAGTTTGGTCCATGTGCATGTCTTGGAGGCCCCAAGAAAGGAAAGTTGGATGAACCTTATGTTTCAACTGGTGCCGAAGTTAAAGCTCCTCTAGACGTTGGAGCTGAAGGAAAAGCTGATGCCAGTCTGAAAGTCGAAGGTGATGTTGAAGCTCCAAGTGTTGCTGTTGAAGTTCCGAAAGGTAAGGCTGATATTGATGTAGATACTCCTGAAGTCAAGGTCAAAGCAGATAAACCGAAGAGCAAGTTTGGATCGTGTTTCGGAAAACCAAAAGGTGCCGAGATAGAAGGGGAATATAAACCTGCAAAACTTGATGTTGACGTTCCTGAAGTAGGTGCTCAAGCCAGTGTTGCAGCTCCTTCAGCGAAGGCTGAGATCAGTGTTGAGAGTCCAGACATGAAAGTGAAGGCTGAAAAACCGAAAGCAAAAGCTAAATTTGGATCATGCTTTGGAAAACCAAAGACCCTAAAAGTTGAAGGTGAATACAAACCAGGAAAACTCGAAGTAGAAGGCCCTGAGGTAGAAGTCAGTGGAGAGGTCAAGGCTCCTGAGGCCAAGGCTGGCATTGATATTGAGTCACCTGATGTAAAGGTGGAAGCTGGAGTGTCTCCCCCTGCAGTAGCGGTGGAGTCTCCTGACGTGAAGGTAAAGGGAGGTAAAGGAAAGGGCAAGTTCGGATCCTGCTTTGGCAAACCTAAAACTCCTGAGGTTGAAGGAGAGTATAAGCCTGGAAAAGCAGAATTAGAGGGTCCTGAAGTGTTAGCAGGAGTGAGTGTTGAAGGACCAGAAGTTAAAGGAGATGTCAATGTCGATGCTCCTGAGATAAAAGCCAAGGGAAGGAAGCCAAAAGCCAAGTTTGGGTCGTGCTTTGGGAAACCGAAGTCTCCAAAAGTAGAGGGCGAATACCAGCCTGGAAAAGTGGAAGCTGACGTTCCAGGAGTGAGTGCTGAGGCAAGTGTCAAAATGCCTGAAGGTGATGCCAAGCTGGACATTGAGGCCCCTGATGTCAAAGTTAAAGGAGAAAAAGGTATGAAGAAACCCAAAGTGAATCTTGGATCCTGCTTTGGAAAGCCAAAAGGTGCTAAAATAGAAGCAGGTTACCAATCACCAGAAGTTAAAGTAGAAGGACCTGAAATAAAGGCTCCAAAAGTAGAAGTTGAAATCCCTGATGTTGAAGGGGAAATAGAACTGGAGGCACCAAAGACTTCAGTAGATGTAGAGATGCCTGGATTGCCCAGAGTGAAAGGTGATATCAGCATGGGAGTTGACGTTCCCAAAGCTGAGCCGACTTTAAAGCTTGAAGGTGACATTCCTGACCTCCCTAAAATTGAAGCCAAGCTGGGAGGTAAGGCAGAACTTCCTGATATAGAGTTAGAAGGAAAGCTGCCGTCAGCCCCAGAAGTGAAAACAAACGTTGATATTGGCGGAACATTGCCTGACGTGAAGCTTGAGGGAGAACTCCCTAAGGGAGACTTGGAGGTGGACGTTAAAGGGAATTTACCAAGCTTCTCTGGAAACATTAAAGGACCAGATGTTTCTTTACCAGAGATGTCTATGCCAAAAGTCGAAGGAGAAATTAAGGGCGACTTAACTACACCTGAGCTTCCCGAAGCAAAAGTGTCGTTACCATTGCCATCAGCTGAAATAAAGGCAGAAGTTGAAGTCCCACAAATATCAGGAGAACTTGATGTTCCTGAACCAAAGCTTAAAGGGAAGAAAGCAAAGTTTGGTCCATGTGCATGTCTTGGAGGCCCCAAGAAAGGCAAGTTGGAGGAACCTTATGTTTCAGCTGGTGCTGAAATGAAAGCTCCTCAAGGAGGCAAAGAGGTGGAACTTACTGCTGAGGGGAAAGTGGATCCCAGCTTGAAAGTTGAGGGTGATATTGCAGGACCAAGTGTTGCCATTGAAGTACCGGAAGGCAAGGCCGTGATTGATGTAGATGCTCCCAAAGTTAAAGTGAAAGGGGAGAAACCGAAGAGCAAGTTTGGATCGTGCTTCGGAAAACCAAAAGGTGCTGAGGTAGGAGGAGAATATAAACCTGGGAAAGTTGATGTTGACGTTCCTGAAGCAGGTGTTGAAGCCAGTGTTGGAGCTCCTGCAGCCAAGGCTGAGATCAGAGTTGAGAGCCCAGATATGAAAGTGAAGACTGAAAAGCCAAAAGCAAAGGCTAAATTTGGATCATGTTTTGGGAAACCAAAGACCCCAAAAGTTGAAGGTGAATACAAACCAGGAAAACTTGATGTAGAAGGTCCAGGGGTAGAAGTCAGTGGAGGCATCAAAGCTTCTGAGGCCAAGGCTGACATTGATATTGAGTCACCTGATGTAAAGGTGGAAGCTGGAGTGTCTCCCCCTGCAGTAGCGGTTGAAACTCCTGACGTTAAGGTAAAGGGAGGTAAAGGAAAGGGCAAGTTCGGATCTTGCTTTGGCAAACCTAAAACTCCTAAAGTAGAGGGACAGTATGAGCCTGGTAAAGCAGAATTAGAGGGTCCTGAAGTATCGGCAGGAGTGAGTGTTGAAGGGCCAGAAGTTAAAGGAGATGTCAGTGTCGATGCTCCTGAGGTAAAGGCCAAGGGAAAGAAGCCAAAAGCCAAGCTTGGATCGTGCTTTGGGAAACCGAAGTCTCCAAAACTGAAGGGTGAATACCATCCCGGAAAGGTAGATGTTGATGTTCCAGGAGTGAGCGGAGAAGCAAGTGTCAAAACACCTGAAGGAGATGCCAAGCTGGACGTTGAAGCCCCTGACATCAATGTTAAAGGAGAAAAAGGTATGAAGAAACCGAAAGTGAGCCTTGGATCTTGTTTCGGAAAACCAAAAGGTGCTAAATTAGAAGCAGGTTACCAGCCACCAGAAGTTAAAATAGAAGGACCTGAAATAAAGGCTCCAAAAGTGGAAGTTGAAATCCCTGATGTTGAAGGGGAAATAGAACTGGAGGCACCAAAGACTTCCGTAGATGTAGAGATACCTAGATTGCCCGAAGTGAAAGGTGATATCAGCATGGGAGTTGACGTTCCTAAAGCTGAACCGACTTTAAAGCTTGAAGGTGACATTCCTGACCTCCCTAAAGTTGAAGCCAAGCTGGGAGGTAAGGCAGAACTTCCTGATATTGAATTAGAAGGAAAGCTGCCTTCAGCTCCAGAAGTGAAAGCAAACTTTGATATTGGCGGAACATTGCCTGACGTGAAGCTTGAGGGAGAACTTCCTAAGGGTGACTTGGAGGTGGACATTAGTGGGGATTTGCCAAGCTTTTCTGGAGACATTAAAGGACCAGATGTTTCTTTACCGGATATGTCTATGCCAAAAGTAGAAGGAGAAATTAATGCCGACTTACCTACACCAGAGCTTCCCAAAGCAAAAGTGACGTTACCATCCCCACCATCACCTGAAATAAAAGCAGAAGTTGAAGCCCCACAAATATCAGGGGAAGTTGATATCCCTCAGCCAAAGCTTAAGGGGAAGAAAGCTAAGTTTGGTCCATGTGCATGTCTTGGAGGCCCCAAGAAAGGAAAGTTGGATGAACCTTATGTTTCAACTGGTGCCGAAGTTAAAGCTCCTCTAGACGTTGGAGCTGAAGGAAAAGCTGATGCCAGTCTGAAAGTCGAAGGTGATGTTGAAGCTCCAAGTGTTGCTGTTGAAGTTCCGAAAGGTAAGGCTGATATTGATGTAGATACTCCTGAAGTCAAGGTCAAAGCAGATAAACCGAAGAGCAAGTTTGGATCGTGTTTCGGAAAACCAAAAGGTGCCGAGATAGAAGGGGAATATAAACCTGCAAAACTTGATGTTGACGTTCCTGAAGTAGGTGCTCAAGCCAGTGTTGCAGCTCCTTCAGCGAAGGCTGAGATCAGTGTTGAGAGTCCAGACATGAAAGTGAAGGCTGAAAAACCGAAAGCAAAAGCTAAATTTGGATCATGCTTTGGAAAACCAAAGACCCCAAAAGTTGAAGGTGAATACAAACCAGGAAAACTCGAAGTAGAAGGCCCTGAGGTAGAAGTCAGTGGAGAGGTCAAGGCTCCTGAGGCCAAGGCTGGCATTGATATTGAGTCACCTGATGTAAAGGTGGAAGCTGGAGTGTCTCCCCCTGCAGTAGCGGTGGAGTCTCCTGACGTGAAGGTAAAGGGAGGTAAAGGAAAGGGCAAGTTCGGATCCTGCTTTGGCAAACCTAAAACTCCTGAGGTTGAAGGAGAGTATAAGCCTGGAAAAGCAGAATTAGAGGGTCCTGAAGTGTCAACAGGAGTGAGTGTTGAAGGGCCAGAAGTTAAAGGAGATGTCAATGTCGATGCTCCTGAGATAAAAGTCAAGGGAAGGAAGCCCAAAGCCAAGTTTGGGTCGTGCTTTGGGAAACCGAAGTCTCCAAAAGTAGAGGGCGAATACCAGCCTGGAAAAGTGGAAGCTGACGTTCCAGGAGTGAGTGCTGAGGCAAGTGTCAAAATGCCTGAAGGTGATGCCAAGCTGGACATTGAGGCCCCTGATGTCAAAGTTAAAGGAGAAAAAGGTATGAAGAAACCCAAAGTGAATCTTGGATCCTGCTTTGGAAAGCCAAAAGGTGCTAAAATAGAAGCAGGTTACCAATCACCAGAAGTTAAAGTAGAAGGACCTGAAATAAAGGCTCCAAAAGTAGAAGTTGAAATCCCTGATGTTGAAGGGGAAATAGAACTGGAGGCACCAAAGACTTCAGTAGATGTAGAGATGCCTGGATTGCCCGAAGTGAGAGGTGATATCAGCATGGGAGTTGACGTTCCCAAAGCTGAGCCGACTTTAAAAATTGAAGGTGACATTCCTGACCTCCCTAAAATTGAAGCCAAGCTGGGAGGTAAGGCAGAACTTCCTGATATTGAGTTAGAAGGAAAGCTGCCGTCAGCCCCAGAAGTGAAAACAACCGTTGATATTAGTGGAACATTGCCTGACATGAAGGTTGAGGGAGAACTTCCCAAGGGTGACTTGGAGGTGGACGTTAGTGGGAATTTACCAAGCTTCTCCGGAGACATTAAAGGACCAGATGTTTCTTTACCAGAGATGTCTATACCAAAAGTAGAAGGAGAAATTAAGGGCGATTTACCTACACCAGAGCTTCCCGTAGGAAAAGTGTCGTTACCATCGCCACCATCAGCTGAAATAAAGGCAGAAGTTGAAGTCCCACAAATATCAGGAGAACTTGATGTGCCTGAACCAAAGCTTAAAGGGAAGAAAGCAAAGTTTGGTCCATGTGCATGTCTTGGAGGCCCCAAGAAAGGCAAGTTGGAGGAACCTTATGTTTCAGCTGGTGCTGAAATGAAAGCTCCTCAAGGAGGCAAAGAGGTGGAACTTACTGCTGAGGGGAAAGTGGATCCCAGCTTGAAAGTTGAGGGTGATATTGCAGGACCAAGTGTTGCCATTGAAGTACCAGAAGGCAAGGCCGAGATTGATGTAGATGCTCCCAAAGTTAAAGTGAAAGGGGAGAAACCTAAGAGCAAGTTTGGATCGTGCTTCAGAAAACCAAAAGGTGCTGAGGTAGGAGGAGAATATAAACCTGGGAAAGTTGATGTTGACGTTCCTGAAGCAGGTGTTGAAGCCAGTGTTGGAGCTCCTGCAGCCAAGGCTGAGATCAGAGTTGAGAGCCCAGACATGAAAGTGAAGACTGAAAAGCCAAAAGCAAAGGCTAAATTTGGATCATGTTTTGGGAAACCAAAGACCCCAAAAGTTGAAGGTGAATACAAACCAGGAAAACTTGACGTAGAAGGCCCTGAGGTAGAAGTCAGTGGAGAGGTCAAGGCTCCTGAGGCCAAGGCTGGCATTGATATTGAGTCACCTGATGTAAAAATGGAAGCTGGAGTGTCTCCTCCTGCAGTAGCGGTGGAATCTCCTGACGTGAAAGTAAAGGAAGGTAAAGGAAAGGGCATGTTCGGATCCTGCTTTGGCAAGCCGAAAGCTCCTAAAGTTGAGGAACAGTATGAGCCTGGAAAAGTAGAATTAGAGGGTCCTGAAGTATCGGCAGGAGTGAGTGTTGAAGGGCCAGAAGTTAAAGGAGATGTCAGTGTCGATGCTCCTGAGGTAAAGGCCAAGGGAAAGAAGCCAAAAGCAAAGCTTGGATCGTGCTTTGGGAAACCGAAGTCTCCAAAAGTAGAGGGTGAATACCATCCTGGAAAGGTGGATGTTGATGTTCCAGGAGTGAGCAGTGAAGCAAGTGTCAAAACACCTGAAGGAGATGCCAAGTTGGACGTTGAGGCCCCTGACGTTAAAGTTAAAGGAGAAAAAGGTATGAAGAAACCGAAAGTGAGCCTTGGATCTTGTTTCGGAAAACCAAAAGGTGCTAAAGTAGAAGCAGGTTACCAGCCACCAGAAGTTAAAATAGAAGGACCTGAAATAAAGGCTCCAAAAGTAGAAGTTGAAATTCCTGATGTTGAAGGGGAAATAGAACTGGAGGCACCAAAGACTTCCGTAGATGTAGAGATACCTAGATTGCCCGAAGTGAAAGGTGATATCAGCATGGGAGTTGACGTTCCTAAAGCTGAACCGACTTTAAAGCTTGAAGGTGACATTCCTGACCTCCCTAAAGTTGAAGCCAAGCTGGGAGGTAAGGCAGAACTTCCTGATATTGAATTAGAAGGAAAGCTGCCTTCAGCTCCAGAAGTGAAAACAAACTTTGATATTGGCGGAACATTGCCTGACGTGAAGCTTGAGGGAGAACTTCCTAAGGGTGACTTGGAGGTGGACATTAGTGGGGATTTGCCAAGCTTTTCTGGAGACATTAAAGGACCAGATGTTTCTTTACCGGATATGTCTATGCCAAAAGTAGAAGGAGAAATTAATGCCGACTTACCTACACCAGAGCTTCCCAAAGCAAAAGTGACGTTACCATCCCCACCATCACCTGAAATAAAAGCAGAAGTTGAAGCCCCACAAATATCAGGGGAAGTTGATATCCCTCAGCCAAAGCTTAAGGGGAAGAAAGCTAAGTTTGGTCCATGTGCATGTCTTGGAGGCCCCAAGAAAGGAAAGTTGGAGGAACCTTATGTTTCAACTGGTGCCGAAGTTAAAGCTCCTCTAGACGTTGGAGCTGAAGGAAAAGCTGATGCCAGTCTGAAAGTCGAAGGTGATGTTAAAGCTCCAAGTGTTGCTGTTGAAGTTCCGAAAGGTAAGGCTGATATTGATGTAGATACTCCTGAAGTCAAGGTCAAAGCAGATAAACCGAAGAGCAAGTTTGGATCGTGTTTCGGAAAACCAAAAGGTGCCGAGATAGAAGGGGAATATAAACCTGCAAAACTTGATGTTGACGTTCCTGAAGCAGGTGCTCAAGCCAGTGTTGCAGTTCCTTCAGCGAAGGCTGAGATCAGTGTTGAGAGTCCAGACATGAAAGTGAAGGCTGAAAAACCGAAAGCAAAAGCTAAATTTGGATCATGCTTTGGAAAACCAAAGACCCCAAAAGTTGAAGGTGAATACAAACCAGGAAAACTCGAAGTAGAAGGCCCTGAGGTAGAAGTCAGTGGAGAGGTCAAGGCTCCTGAGGCCAAGGCTGGCATTGATATTGAGTCACCTGATGTAAAGGTGGAAGCTGGAGTGTCTCCCCCTGCAGTAGCGGTGGAGTCTCCTGACGTGAAGGTAAAGGGAGGTAAAGGAAAGGGCAAGTTCGGATCCTGCTTTGGCAAACCTAAAACTCCTGAGGTTGAAGGAGAGTATAAGCCTGGAAAAGCAGAATTAGAGGGTCCTGAAGTGTCAGCAGGAGTGAGTGTTGAAGGGCCAGAAGTTAAAGGAGATGTCAATGTCGATGCTCCTGAGGTAAAGGCCAAGGGAAGGAAGCCAAAAGCCAAGCTTGGGTCATGTTTTGGGGAACCGAAGTCTCCAAAAGTAGAGGGCGAATACCAGTCTGGAACGGTGGAAGCTGATGTTCCTGGAGTGAGTGGTGAAGCAAGTGTTAAAACACCTGAAGGAGATGCCAAGCTGGACGTTGAGGCCCCTGATGTCAAAATTAAAGGAGAAAAAGGTATGAAGAAACCCAAAGTGAACCTTGGATCCTGCTTCGGAAAGCCAAAAGGTGCTAAAGTAGAAGCAAGTTACCAACCACCAGAAGTTAAAGTAGAAGGACCTGAAATAAAGGCTCCGAAAGTAGAAGTTGAAATCCCTGATGTTGAAGGGAAAATCAAACTGGAGTCGCCAAAGACTTCCGTAGATGTGGAGATGCCTGAATTGCCTGAAGTGAAAGGTGATATCAGCATGGGAGTTGACGTTCCCAAAGCTGAGCCGACTTTAAAAATTGAAGGTGACATTCCTGACCTCCCTAAAGTTGATGCCAAGCTGGGAGGTAAGGCAGAACTTCCTGATTTTGAGTTAGAAGGAAAGCTACCTTCAGCCTCAGAAATTAAAACAAACATTGATATTGACGGAACATTGCCTGGCGTGAAGCTTGAAGGAGAACTCCCCAAGGGTGACTTGGATGTGGACGTTAAAGGGAATTTGCCAAGCTTCTCTGGAGACATTAAAGGACCAGATGTCTCTTTCCCAGAGGTGTCAATGCCAAAAGTAGAAGGTAAAGTTGAAGGTAATTTAGCAGCTGGTGAGCTACCAGAAGTGGAAGTGGCTTTACCATCAATTCCATCGTTGTCCCTTAAAGGAGATTTGTCAGAGAAAGATGGTAGTTTGGGAAAACTTGATGGGAGTGTGAGCACTGAATATAGTGGCGCAGCTATGGTTGAAGCGGGAGTTAAGATTCCAAGCATTGAACAACAGAATATTGATATTTCAGTACCCAAAGGTAAGGTTGAGGTGGACGTAAATATTCCAAAAACAGAAATTGATGTTGCAGGACCAAGTGTTGACTTTGAAGCTCCTGAAGGGAAAGCATCGGTTGACCTTGATGCTCCAAAAGTGAAAGTGAAAGGAGATAAACCAAAGATTAAATTTGGATCGTGCTTTGGCAAACCAAAAAGTCTTGAAGCTGGAGGAGAATATGTACCTGGAAAAGTTGATGTTGAGATTCCTGAAGCAAGTGCAGAGGCCAGTGTCAAAGTTCCTGAAGCAAAGACTGAAGTCTCAACAGAAGCTTCAGACATGAATGTGAAGGCTGAGAAGCCAAAATCAAAGATTGAATTTGGGTCATGTTTCGGAAAACCAAAGATCCCAAAAGTCGAGGATGAATATAAGCCTGGAAAAGTTGAGGTACAAGCTCCAGAATTGGAGATCAGTGGTGCCATCCAAGCTTCTGAGGCCAAGGCTGACATTGATTTTGAGCCATCTGAAGTAAAGGCAGAAGCTGAAGTGACTCCCCCCTCAGTGGCTCTGGAATCCCCTGAGATAAATGTAAAGGGAGGTAAAGGAAAAGGTAAGTTTGGATCCTGCTTTGGTAAACCCAAGACTCCTGAATTGGAGGGTAAATATAAGTCTGGAAAAGCAGAGTTAAAGAGTCCTGAAGCTTCGGCAGGAGTTAGTGTTGAAGCCCCAGAAATTGAAGGAGGTATCAGTGTGGAGACACCAGCGATAAAAGCTAAGAATGAAAAATCAAAAGCCAAACTGGGATCATGCTTTGGAGAACCGAAAGGACCAAAGGTTGAATACCAACCTGGAAATGTTGAAGTTGACTATCCTGAAGTGACCGGTGAAGCAAATATTCAAACACCCACAGGAGAGGCAGAGTTAGACGTTGAGGCTCCAGACGTAAAAGTTAAAGGAAAAACTAAAAAGCCTAACATGAAATTTGGATCCTGTTTTGGGAAACCGAAAGATACTGAGGTGGAAGCAGGCTACCAGCAACCGAAAGTTAGATTCGAAGGACCTGAAATAGTGGTTCCAGAAGCAGAAGTAGAAATTCCATACACGAGAGAGAAAATCGAAGTGAAGGCACCAAATTCCTCTGTTGATGTTGAGATGCCAGAAGTGAAAGATGATACCAGCATGAGAATGGGAATTGATGTTCCTAAAGCTGAGCCAACATTAAAGATTGAAGGGAACCTTTCTGACTTACCTAAAGTTGAAGCTAAACTGGGAGGTAAGGCAGAACTTTCTGATATCGAGTTAGAGGGAACGCTGCCTTCATCCCCAAAAGTAAAGGCAAATATTGATATTGACGGAACATTGCCAGACCTGGAACTTGAGGGTGATGCGGAAATGGACATGAGTGGGAGTTTCCCTGGTTTTTCAGGGAGTATCAAAGAACCAAACGCTTCTTTACTAGAAATTTCAGTGCCAAAAGTAGAAGGAGTAATCAAGGGAGAATTACCATGCGTAAAACTTGAAGGAGATTCCCCTTCAGTGGATATTGAAGTCAGTTCAGCTGATGTTCCCTTACCTTCAGAAAAACTTAGTATAAAATCTCCCAAAATTGAAACAAAGTGTGAATCAGAATCCATGAATATCAATGCTGATCTTGATGTATCTGTTCCTGATATTAAAGTCAAGAGTGAAAAACAAAAAATCAATATAGGTTCATGGTTAGGAAAAGCTAAAAGCCCTCTTTCAAAGGGTCACTATTCTCCAACAAAGGCGCAGAAAGTCGATGCAGAAATATCTGGAACAGCTAACATAAGACCCTTTGATGCTCAGGTAGATTTGGACATCCCAGTCTGTGAAACAAAAGCTTCAGTGTCACCACCAGACACAAGAGTGGAATCCCCAGAGGTAAATGTGAAAGGAGTTAAAGGAAAGGCCAAGTTAGGATCCTGCTTTGGCAAACCCAAGACTCCTGATGTGGAGGGCGAGTACAAACCTAGAAAAGTCAAAGTCGAAGGTCCTGAAATGTCTGCCGGAATGAATGTTGCAGCCACAGAGGTTGAAGGTGATGTTAGTGTAGAAGTACCAGAAACAAAGAGTAAAAAACCAAAAGCCAAATTTGGATCATGTTTTGGAAAGCCAAAGTCTCCAGAGATTGAGGATGAATGCTATTCTGCAAAGGCTGGCGTTCCTGGAGTGACTGGTGAAATAGAAATTACAGGGCCAAACGTAGAAGCTGGTGATCTGTCATTGCCAGCAGTTGAAGTAAAAGCTGAGCCACCGATTCCTCCAATACGCAAGAACAAATTAAAGCATAATATTGATGTTCCTGAAGTCAGTATTACTGGAAATTTGCCTGAGTGCAACGCTGGGGCTAATTTACAGGCCACAATCCCTGATGTTCTTGTTGGGACAGATGGCAATAATTTTGGTCTTAAGTCTGATATCCCAGGAGAGCTAAACCTTAAAGCTGATGTTCCAGAAATAGACCCTGATGCTGAAGGATTTGGAGGAAGATTGAGTTTTGAAGCTAATGGCCCAGAAATGATAGTAGATGTTCCAGAGATAAAGAAAGATGGCACAGGATTAATTGGAAACATGAACTTTAGTGCCGATGTACCAGAAGTGAAAGCCAATATTCCAGGTTTTGGTGGAGGCCTGAACTTTAAGGCTGATGTACCAGAAGTGAAGACTGATGTCACAGGATTTGGAAGAAAAATTGAACTGGATGCCGATGTCCCAGTGATAAAGACTGATGCCCCAGGGTTTGGAGGAAAGCTGGACTTTAAAGCTGATGTCCCAGAGATAAAGGCTGATGTCACAGGGTTAGAAGGAAAACTGGACTTCAAAGCTGATATCCCAGAGGTGAAGGCTGACACCCCAGGATTTGGTGGAAAGCTGGACTTTAAAGCTGATCTCCCAGAGGTAAAAGCTGGTGTCCCAGGGTTTGGCGGAAAGCTGGACTTCAAAGCTGATGCCCCAGAAATAAGAACTGATGTCCCAGGGTTTGATGGAAAGCTGGACTTTAAACCTGATGTCCCAGAGGTAAAAGCTGGTATCCCAGGGTTTGGAGGAAACCTGGACTTCAAAGTTGATGTCCCAGAGGTAAAGGCTGATGTCCCAGAGATAAAAGCTGATGTCCCAGGGTTTGGAGGAAAGCTGGACTTCAAAGCTGATGTCCCAGAGGTACAGGCTGATGTTCCAGGGTTTGGAGGAAAGCTGAACTTTAAATCTGATGTCCCAGAATTAGAGGCTGATGTGCCACAGATAAAGGCTGATGTTCCAGGGTTTGGAGGAAAGCTGGACTTTAAAGCTGATATCCCAAAGGTAAAGGCTAATGTTCCAGATTTTGGAGGAAAGCTGGACTTTAAAGCTGATGTTCCAGATATAAGGGCTGATGTCCCAGGGTTTGGAGGAAAGCTGGACTTCAAAACTGATGTCCCAGAGGTAAAGGCTGATGTCCCAGGGTTTGGAGGAAAGCTGGACCTTAAAGCTGATGTCCCAGAAGTAAAGACTGATGTCTCAGGATTTGGAGGAAAACTGGACTTTAGATCTGATGTCCCAAAAGTAAAGGCTGATGTCCCATGTTTTGGAGGAAATCTAGACTTTAAAGCTGATATCCCAGAAGTAAAAGCTGATGCCCCAGGGCTTAGAGGAAAGCTGGACTTTAAAACTGATGTCCCAGTGGTGAAGTCTGATGTCCCAGAGATGAAGGTTGATGTCCCAGGGTTTGGAGGAAAGGTGGACTTTAAAGCTGATGTTCCAGAAGTAAAGGCTGATGTCCCAGGGTTTGGAGGGAAGCTAGACTTTAAAGCTGACATCCCAGAAGTAAAAGCTGATGCCCCAGGGTTTGGAGGAAAGCTGGACTTTAAAGCTGATGTCCCAGAAGTAAAGATGGATGTCCCAGAGATAAAACCTGATGTCCAAGGGTTTGGAGGAAAGCTGGACTTCAAAACTGATGTCCCAGAGATAAAGACTGATGTCCCAGGGGTAATGGCTGACCTCCTAGGGTTTGGAGGAAAGGTGGACTTTGAAGCTGATGTCCCAGAGGTAAAGGCTGATGTCCCAGGGTTTGGAGGAAAGCTGGATTTCAAAACTGGTGTCCCAAAGGTAAAAGCTGATATCCCAGCAATAAAGCCTGATGTCTCAGAGATAAAAGCTGATGTCCCAGTCTTTGGAGGAAAGCTGGACTTTAAAGCTGATGTCCCAGAAATAAAAGCTGATGTCCCAGGGTTTGGAGGAAAGTTGGACTTTAAAGCCGATGTCCCAGAAGTAAAGACTGATGATCCAGGGTTTGGAGGAAAGCTGGACTTTAAAGCTGATATCCCAAAGGTAAAGGAAGATGCCCCAGGGTTTGGAGGTAAGCTGGGCTTTAAAGCTGATATGCCAGAAATAAAAGCTGATGTCCCAGGGTTTGGAGGAAAGCTGGACTTTAAAGCTGATGTCCCAGAAGTAAAGACTGATGTCCCAGGATTTGGAGGAAAGCTGGACTTCAAAGCTCATGCCCCAGAGGTAAAAGCTGATGTCCCAGGGTTTGGAGGAAAGCTGGACTTCAAAGCTAATGTCCCAGAAGTAAAAGCTGATGTCCCAGGGTTTGGAGGAAAGCTGGACTTTAAAGCTGATGTCCCAGAAGTAAAGACTGATGTCCCAGGATTTGGAGGAAAGCTGGACTTCAAAGCTCATGCTCCAGAGGTAAAAGCTGATGTCCCAGGGTTTGGAGGAAAGCTGGACTTTAAAGCTGATGTCCCAGAGGTAAAAGCTGATGTCCCAGGGTTTGGAGGAAAGCTGGACTTTAAAGCTGATGTCCCAGAAGTAAAGACTGATGTCCCAGGATTTGGAGGAAAGCTGGACTTCAAAGCTCATGCCCCAGAGGTAAAAGCTGATGTCCCAGGGTTTGGAGGAAAGCTGGACTTTAAAGCTGATGTCCCAGAGGTAAAAGCTGATGTCCCAGGATTTGGAGGAAAACTGGACTTTAAAGCTGATGTCCCAGAAGTAAAGGCTGATGTCCCAGGGTTTGGAGGAAAGCTGGACTTTCAGGCTGATGTCCCAGAGGTAAATCCTGATGTCCCAGGGTTTGGAGGAAAGCTGGACTTTAAAGCTAATGTCCCAGAAGGAAAGACTGATGTCCCAGGATTTGGAGGAAAGCTGAACTTTAAAGCTGATGTTCCAGAGGTAAAGCCTGATGTCCTCGGGTTTGGAGGAAAGCTGGACTTTAAAGCTGATGTTCCAGAAGTAAAGACTGATATCCCAGGACTTGGAGGAAAGCTGAACTTTAAAGCTGATGTCCCAGAGGTTAAGGCTGATATCCCAGGGTTTGGAGAAAAGCTGGACTTTAAAGCTGAAGTTCCAGAAGTAAAGGCTGATGTCCCAGGATATTTAGGAAAGCTGGACTTTAAAGCTGATGTCCCAGAGGTAAAGGCTGATGTTCCAGCGTTTGGAGGAAAGTTAGACTTTAAAGCTGATGTCCCAGAAGTAAAAGCTGATGTCCCAGGATTTGGAAGAAAGCTGGAATTTAAAGCTGATGTCCCAGAGGTAAAGGCTGATGTCTCAGCGTTCGGAGGAAAGCTGGACTTTAAAGCTGATGTCCCAGAGGTAAAGGCTGATGTCCCAGGATTTGGAGGAAAGTTAGACTTTAAAGCTGATGTCCCAGAGGTAAAGGCTGATATCCCAGGATTTGGAGGAAAGTTAGACTTTAAAGCTGATGTCCCTGGAAAGCTGGCTTTAAAGACTGATGTTACAGATATTAAAAGCGGTGTTCCAGAATTAGAGACAAGCATCCCAGGAATAGGAGGAAAGCTGGACATTAAGTCTGATGTGTCAAATGTAAAAGGTGATGTCTCAGGATTTGGAGGAAAGTTGGATTTGAAGGCTGGTGTCCCAGAAATTAAAGATGATGTTCCAGAATTTGCTGGGAAGGTTGAAGTAAAGGCTGATGTCCCAGAATTTAAGGCTGAAGTCCCACAAGTCAGAAGAACGTTAGACCTTAAGTCTGATATCCTGGAAATCACGAGTGATGTCCCAGGGATGAAGGCTGACTTCCCTGGGATTAAAGGAAAGCTTAACTTTGAGAGTGATGTCCCTCAGTATGTAGGAGAGATGGATATGAAGGCTGATGTCCCAGAGATTAAAGCTAGTATCTCTGAAGTGAGAACCAATATCTCACCAGTTGAAAGGCAGCTAGACTTTAAGAGTGATATCCCTGACTTTTCCAGAAAGGTGGGCATACAGTCTGATATTCCAGGATTTGAAGGAAAACTAGGACTGAAGGCTGATGTTCCAGATGTAAGGGCTAATATCCCAGGAGTTGATGGAGGGCTGAGCTTTATGGGTGTTATTCCAGAAGTTAAAGCCAATGTCCCAGCACATAGTGGAAAGCTAGATTTAACAGCTGATATCCCAGAGTTAAAATGTGACATCCCAGGACATAAAGAAGTTGACATGAGTGCAGATGTCCCAAAAATCAAAACAGATCTTACTAGTCTTTCTCTTAAAGGTGATGTTTTGGTTAAGCCAGAACCTCTCTCTGCTATCACTGGTGGTCCACTAGAAGTGAACGTTACAGGTGATGTTCATCCTCCTGAGGGCAGCCTTGACCAATATAATGACGCTCCTAGAGAGTCCAGATCATCTGAGTCAAGTAGCTTAAAGACACGCATTCCTGTTCTGGATATTAAGTCCAAGGTGTCTGAACCTACAGTTTTTTCTGGATCAATTGAAGCCGATCTTCCTGAAGTCCGAGTTGGAACTGGTGTAAGTCCTCCTCGAGAGGATATAACAACAGCCCCCGCTGGACGGGGTTCAAGAAAAAAGAGAGGAAGACGGGGGAGAAGTACAGAGGAAGATATTGATGTGTCATCAATTAAACCATGGGAGAAGCCTGGAGATAAAGTTCAGTTTACAGAGGGACTTGATGTCGCAACGCGGGGGTTGGAGACTCAGCTCAAGTTCGACACAGAAGTTTCCGGGATGTCAGTTAGTGGTGGTAATGATGATTCTCCAACACGAAGTAGAATTCCCAGATTTAGTGGAGTATCCAAACAAGGGACAGGGGCAGAAGACATGAGACAACCACGAGACATGACTGCTGACGTTCCAGAGGGACAAGTCAGGGTAGAAGGTAGAAGTGGCATACCGGTGTTGTCCGAGCGTATTTCTATCTCATTTAGGCCTCAAGATGAGACAGAAGCGCAAAGTAACATTCCAGTAGCAGCAACTCCAGAAGGTGCAGCTCCCATTGGCTGGGTCTTGCCACCATCCACCACACAGTCACCAACTCACGGGGTAATACTCAGGGAGGATCAGTCATTACCAGGGGAAGGGGTAACCATACAACCGGGACAGTATGGGGTAAAAGGGGAGGTCACTCAACACATGCCAGAGTCAAATCAAACTTTGTCTACCGATTTTGAAGGGAGTCGGGCTGCTGATCCATGTATCAAGGGTAAGCTGGGGCCATTCAAACTTACACCTGAGAGGACAGTGAGCGAGTGTAAAACTGAGATCACAAAAGTTAGCGTAGACCCCCAGAGCCTAGACAGCAGATCCTTGGAGGTGCAAGGGCCAGATACCATGAAGGAGTGGACCCTAGAACCTCAGTCTTATCAAGTCAAAGTAGAAACAGATCCCGTTACAGGACTAATGTCCGATCCAACCGTGATGGACCTTCAGACAAGAATGGCTGTTGGAGACGGTGACCAACGGACAAGTAAGCAGTCCCGAACGGTGTTTGTGACTGAAGACGCTGGTGGGAGAGTAGTGGTCCACAGAAGAATGGATTCCACTTCAGCACCTTCAGGAGAAGAGGCAACTTCAGCGGCGGCAACAACAACGTCTGAGGATCTTAGTTCAATGCTGAGTCAGAGTCCTGCTTCCACAGTCTCCACAATGGTGACAACAAGCGAATGGCCCGAAGGAGTCACCACACAAAGGACAGTTCGAGTTAGGAAAATCAGAAAAATTAAAGTAGGAGATGGACCTGAGGAAACTATTCTAGAAACTGACTATGAAACAGTCCCAGGTGAGGAGACTGACCTGTCTAGGCTTGAGGGAATGTTACAAAGTAGCGAAGTGTTGCGAGTCACACCAGAAGGGGAGCCAAGTCTATCACATTTGCCACCTGAACTGAGAGACACCTCTCTACTCCACTTTGGTTCCGATCAAAGGGAGGCACCTGGAGACACACACCAGACTGTCACTAGGACGGTCAAGAGGATACCTTCAGGAGAAATTGCTCAGTACCTCCCAGAAGGATTTGACAAAAATCTTCACAAAGTTGTTGGGGGAACGACAACAACAACTACAAAAACTGTGCGAAAAGTAAAAGTATTAAAGAAAGATGAAAGTGGTAATATGGTAGAATGTGACGCAGATGATGAGGATCTTCAAGCCTTGCTACCATACCTCTCATCTGAAAGTGCTTCCTCCACTGTTCCCACCAACACCACCACCACCACCACCACCACTTCCTCTGAGGATGATGGAGGAGTGGTCACCACTACCACCACTACCACCACCGACGGAGGCACCGTCACCAGAGTAATTCGAGAAAAACGCTTCATAACCGATGGGTCATCGATAAGTGAGTTCGAGGAGGGGCTTGCCGCCGCCGGTGAGTGTGAGGGCGGCGTGCCCGAGAGGGTTAGGGCGGGACCCGAACAGCCTCCCGACGATCACAGGACATAGTGAACCAAACGAATGAAACGAACCTATGTGTATATTTATGCTGTGAATATGCTTAGAGAACGTATCCCTTGTGTACATATCGTCATGTAAGCTACACCAGTCTTTGTCCGTGTGTCACTTGCCTCGTCTGTCTGATGCAAGTGCGTCACACCTGCGACACATGTGACTCCCACTAGGCCAGTAAAGCTAATGAACGTATTGCTCAATGTGTCTGAAAAATTCCTTCCAACGAACACACCTGGTGCCTTATTCTTCTCTGTGGAGTGACCCGTCCGTCCACGTCGGCTTAAGAAGCTCTAACCAACTCTTCGTTATACTCACTCCACCACCACCATCACCGCCCCAGCCGCCATCACTGCCTTCCACGGTAAGTCACACTTAAATATTCACAGTGCCTCTTAGCCGCTTTGTTTCCTCTTGTTTTTATCTTAAGTAAAAATTCTGGTGATGCCGGTGAAGGTGAGAATCCTTGCTGATCATTTCCTTCTGGCTCAGATGAAACATATGGAGTTCAGTAATTTTTTCCCCTCAATATTCTGTGTAAAAACTCCCTGATGTGCGTATAAATGAATATGTCTGTATGCATGTGTATACGTGTATGCATTTTTTGTACGCAAACATACATTACATATGTACTGATATTTTTCTTTTGTATGT
The DNA here is from genome assembly GCF_035594125.1 of Scylla paramamosain. Taxonomy (NCBI): domain Eukaryota; kingdom Metazoa; phylum Arthropoda; class Malacostraca; order Decapoda; family Portunidae; genus Scylla; species Scylla paramamosain. The sequence goes on from NC_087178.1 coordinate 19,400,386, forward strand.
ACATATGCAACCTAATGCACTAGCGTTTCTTTCTTGTGTGTGTACTCGCCCGTTCCTAGCTTTTATAATGGGGATGCATGGAGGTGGTGACAGGAGCTATTCACCCTTGAGTGAACAGCTGTTAGTTTGTTCAGGCTCGTCTCCACTACGCCCTACCACATCCATGTTGCTGCCACGCCCTTCCACCACAGCTCATTGAATGTACTGTCCGTGGTGGTAGTGGTAGTGGTGATGGTGGTAGTTGAGGATGGTATAGAGATATAGAAACTAGTAGTTTGACACAAGCTGCTTGTTATCCATATGTGACTCTTTGGGTCTCTCTCTCTCTCTCTCTCTCTCTCTCTCTCTCTCTCTCTCTCTCTCTCTCTCTCTCTCTCTCTCTCTCTCTCTCTCTCTCTCTCTCAAGCAAGCAAGCAAGCCAGCAATCATGGCTCATGATTGTATTCAATAATCTACACCTGTATTCAGAGTAACAAAGAGCTGTTACATTTAACACACACACACACACACACACACACACACACACACACACACACACACACACACACACACACACACACACACACACACACACACTCGCATCATTTTTATTTTTCCAGGAAGTGTTCAGGCAATGATTAGGTAATACATGAGTGTGCAGCCGACTAAAGAAAAGTAATAGGAGGAGGAGGAGGAAGAGGAAGAGGAAGGGATGGGGGGGAGAAGAAGCAGAGATAATCTATTGTGGAGGAACTGATTGCCTGCGGTGGAAGGAGGAAAGGAGAAGAGAAGTGTTAAACTGAAATGATGATGACGATGATGATGGTGAGAGAGAGAGAGAGAGAGAGAGAGAGAGAGAGAGAGAGAGAGAGAGAGAGAGAGAGAGAGAGAGAGAGAGAGAAAGGGTATGAACGCGGAGAGAAAGAAAAAAATAAATAAATAATGAATCACCTCTTCCTCTCGTGTCCCCTCCCGCCTCCCTCTCACCTTTTATTAATATCGTGTCACGTAAACTTCAGCATATTATCTCTTTATGAATGGGTGTAAGATCTCGCCTCCTGTCACTCCCAGCGTCTTCCCTTAGTGTTCTTATCCTCCCTTAGTACTCTGAGCGCACTCTGCCGCCCCCACACCTACAGGAGAGAGAGAGAGGCATGGTGGGGAATCAAGATGCAATGAGGGACGAAAGGAGGGATGTTAAGAAGCAAAAATATTGATGTAGATACCTTTGTTTCGTTCCTATCTCTCTCTCTCTCTCTCTCTCTCTCTCTCTCTCTCTCTCTCTCTCTCTCTCTCTCTCTCTCTCTCTCTCTCTCTCTCTCTCTCTCTCTCTCTCGCTTTTCCTCCTCCTAATTTTGTTGTTCCATTGCTTTGAAGAACGGAGGAAAAAAAAAAAAAAGAGGCAAGAGGAGAACACTCTATGGGATAAAAACTCCAGTGTGTGTGTGTGTGTGTGTGTGTGTGCGACGGGACTAATGTGACGGGCGGCGTAGTGACGTGCTAGTTGAGGAAAGGAAAGTGACGTGAATGGAATGGGCATGAGAGAAGTGACACGGAGGTTGATCGGCTGCCTACGGGCCTGTCGACAGTGGCAGGCGTTAGGACAGAGATGAATGGGTGGATTGTGGGAAGAAGGAAGAGGAGGAGGAGGAGGAGGAGGAATGGGGGAGCTGGCAAGTGTGTGTGTGTGTGTGTGTGTGTGTGTTTGTGTGATAAGGGGGTAAAGGAAATAAAGTGTGGAAATTGAAAGTATAAGAATGTAGTTTATTGCGTGAAATCACAGCCTTTATTGTTGAGTTGTTCTTTGTGTAGGTAAGTGGGCCAAGGCAGGTATGGCAATTAGAGGTTTCCCGACGTGCCAATCACTCCGGAGAAAGTACAGGTGTTAAGATTACTACATGATATGCGAGGGCGGATGTGGATGGATGTGGAAGGGCAGGAGAGTGCGGGTGGAGTGACAGGTGTGTGGTGAGGTAGTGGAGAGGAGCAACAGGTGGGGGCAGTGACAGGTGTGGGGATGAGACGTGAAGCCCAGTGCCGCTTCCTATTCTTATCGATGACAGCATCACCTCCCAGCTGGCCGCGTCCCTCGCCAGCACCCCACCACGAGCATGCTCCTAACACTCCCCCAACTCGTCCAGCTAAGGCCGCGGCGTCAAATATAGGCAGCAAGACGAAACTGGGAAAAATGCTAAACCTCACGTCATACAAAAGTAGGCATAAAACTTAATGAATAAATGGGTAAATGTTAGCAGAAGTCCGGGGCGCCGAGTATTGATGATGTAACCTTATACTCCGCGATGATCACACTTATTTATACAGTACGTCGCGGGTTGCCGAGTGTACAGTCGTTTGGGCGGGGAGGGAGGGTCGCTGCAAGTCTGTGGTAGTGGTGCGGCGCCTTCCACCCTCCCTCCCTGTCTGGGGGTGGGGAGAGAGTCCAGGAGGTGCACACCCCCAGCAGGGAGTTTGATCACGGTTAAATTTGTCTGCATGCACGTCTCCCGCACAAGATTTATCAACATTAGTTTTATTTCAGAAGTGCATGAGGCGATGCTGCTCCTGAGGGTGAAGGAGAAGGAGGAAGAGGAGGAGGAGGATGAGGAGGAGGAGGAGGAGGAGGAGGAGAAGGAGAAGGAGAAGGACAAGGTAGCGCCTCTCGTTGACCCATCAACCAAAGCGGACTTGTCTCTTAAGTTTTCCTTTTTGTCATCACAATTTGGGTTAATGGTTGATAATTCTTGCGCGGCAGGGGTTTGATGTCCTGTCGCTGGTGTATTTGTGCAGCCCAGGAAGAGAAGAGGGGAGATGAGGAAAAGGAGGAGTGAGAGAGGGAAGCTTTATGACGCCACTCCCCTAAGATGTTTCCTCAAAAAATAGTCAAACTTACCATCTTGACGCATTTAGGAAGGACCGGGGCGGTGGGGAAGTAAAGGAGGAAGAGAGAGAAGAAGGGAGGAGCGAGTTTGGCTTGATTTCTTAAAACATAGTGATCATCTCCTCCCATGTCTCACCCTGTGATCATTAGAGATGAGGAGAGGGAAGGATGGGAGGGTGAGAGTCTGGAATGCATAGGGAGCGAGGAGGATGGAGGCGGCATGACGGTTGTAGTTAATTGAGTGAGACTCGTTCTGTTCGGTAATAATGGTGTTGAGTTCTAACTGTGGTAGTTAACAGAGAGAAAAGCGAGTGTTGCTTATTCGTAATGGCGGGTTAGCTGTGGTGGTGAGGCTAGCGGTAGTACCTGATAATTGTGTTGGTGCGTGCTACATAAATGTGTACTTATCGGTGCTGCTGGTGGTGAGTGGTGGTGTGGTGTTATAGTTGTGGTGACGCAAAGTTAGTTTAAGGTGGTGGAACTTGCAAGTTGTGGTGAAGTAGGTGGTGACAGGAGGGATAGAGTGAGGCTGTAGTAGGTGTGGTGATGACAGAAGTAGGTGAGCGTGGAGTGCCAGTCGAGAAATAGTGCTAGTGAAGTTGGAGGTAATGGTGGCGGTGACAAGAGTGTTGGTGAGAGCGAGGAGCGCGGATGACACTCACACATGTTTTATTTTTGCCTTCTACTCAGTTTCCTTGCAGCTTGATCCCCTGGAGGAAAAAAAAATGCATTGTTTCTCTTTTAGACAAGTGACTGAGCTGGGAAGGAGGAGGAGGAGGAGGGCGAGAACGAGGACGAGGACGATGGGGAGTGAAAGGATGAGGAGGAGGAGGAGGAGGAGAAGGAGGAGGAAGAGAATGATTCCGAGCCTCCCAGTAGGTCGTGCTTGTGACTGAAAGCGCATCAGTCAGCGAAAAATTACCACATGTTGCTTCACTTGTCAATTTGTGAACCTCTAAGACTTGCTGACTCATGAAACCAAAACCTCTATTTACCTGCAGTTTTTCCTCCTCTCACGTTTTACGATGTTTTGCTCCTACTTATCATACTCTCTCTCTCTCTCTCTCTCTCTCTCTCTCTCTCTCTCTCTCTCTCTCTCTCTCTCTCTCTCTCTCTCTCTCTCTCTCTCTCTCTCGTTTGTAAGGACTCGAATTCACAACATAGTGTCACTAAAGAAAAAAAGAGCTGCTATGACACACACACACACACACACACACACACACACACACACACACTCCAAGTCATTTAACTCGATAATTAGACTCAGCAAGTCCGGAACTATTGGTCACAGTTGCCAGAATCGCCGGAACCTCCACCCCTCCTGAGCGCAGACCCCGAAACACACACTCGCTTGAGGAGGAACTTCGCTTTATTTAACATTTTACGGTGCCTTGGCTGAGACGTGGTTACTTGAGTGAGTCTGTGCTTTGTTTTCAGAGCCACTCAGCTGGGATGTATTTCGTGTTTTCACTCGACGAGATACTCAGTTTATTTACTTGTTTATTTTATTTATTTATTTATTTATTTTTTTTTTTTTTCTTTTTTTTATGGTAGATGACGATGCATTGGATAATAGACAAAGTAGTGAAGATTATCTCCTTAAAACAAAGATGTATTTTAAACGTTTTTGGGGCTTTCATCAGGACTGTTTTCAAAGGCCACAGAGAAGATTAGTCGTATTCTCTTGGGTATATTTTCTTACTGATAGTGGAAAATCCTTGTTTATCTACTGTTAGAATCACGAAAACTTCCATGAAAACTTCCAAGAATTTCCACTAGAGCCTGTTATAAGTTTCGAAATACGATCTGAAGTATTAGTGGCTATATATCTTGCTTATTGTATTAAGTAATATTAACACAGCAACAATGAGCGCCGAACTTATGAAAAAAAAAAAAAAAAAATCGCTCACATACAAGATATCTGTCTCGAATGAGTTGTCCATTGGAAACGAATCAAGGAAGCCAAATAATGAAGCTGATCAGAAAGGACATTAGCGCAATGAAAGTATCACGTTCCTAAGAATAAATGAGTAAATAAATGTAAGTAAATCAGTTAAAAAAGGTGGGGGGCATTGAGGGCGTCTTGTTGTGTCCGTTCCAGTAAGAATCAGGATTCTAGCAAGTCTGGCATATGAGCTTGTTGAAGAACATAATTGCCCCCACGCTATATCCTCCAGGCCTCTCCCTCCTCATCTGCATCTACTGTTCCTCCTCCTCCTCCTCCTCCTCCTCCTCCTCCTCCTCCTCCTCCTCCTCCTCCTCCTCCTCCTCCTCCTCCTCCGTAAAGCACTTAGTGGGGGGACGAGGGTGGGGCATTTGGCAGGTCTCCTCCACTGCCTCTCTCTTCACCTTTCGTTCCTTTACCTCTTCTCCTTCTCCACCTCATTTATCATATCCTTGCTTCTTCTACTTCCTCATTCCTACCATATGCTCTGCTTCTGCACTGTCTCCTCCTCCTCCTCCTCCTCCTCCTCCTCCTCCTCCTCCTCCTCTTTTTTTTTTCTTTTACGCCTTTTAAGACTCAACTGCCGCCTTGGGCCACCTGCTACTGTAGGTCCTGGCCCTCCTCCTCCTTCTCCTCTTCTTCCTCCTCCTCCTCCTCCTCCTCCTCCTCCTCCTCCTCCTCCTCCTCCTCCTCCTCCTCCTCTTCCCATAAACAGAGCGTTGCCTCCCGTCGTCCGCCGCTAGACAGCGAGCAAATGGAAAAACAGTAGGGGGTGGAGGGAGTCTTGGCAAATAAAAGAAAGTTGGACGTATAACCATTCTTCTTACATGAATTTATAATATTTTTCACTTTGTATTCTCTTGTACGTGTGTTATAGACTATTTTTTCTGGCTTTGCAGTTTGTATTTCTTTTTGCAGTGAGTAAAATTTTGCTGGTCCGCGTGACACACTGTTTTGGTGCAGTCTACGTAATGTTTCGTTTTCTGTCACCTGGTTTTGTAGAAAATACAAGCTTTTAGGGTAAATTCAAACAATTTTCTATACGTAAAACACGATAATTATAAATACTACTATAGAGTACAAAGAAGCCAAAATATTATAATCCAAGCTTACTGTTCACATCACAACCTAGTAAATGTGTGTTTGCTGAATTGTTCACTAAGGAGCAAGAAATACAAGCGTCTGAAGACCATACTCCCGACCAACTCCTGAAGGGAATACCCAAGTTGATCAGAAGGGAACTGGTTGGCTTGAGGTGCTACTCGTTTGTCGGTCTTCAGAGTGATAACTAAAGCAGCAAAAGGAGGAATACATGCACTACTGGGAAAACTAACCTGGTAAAGAAATGCATGAAAAAAAAAAGAAATAAAATTAGTGAACCAATTTGACAGCAGGAGGAAGAGGAGGAAGAGATAAGAAAGTCGTTTTGATCAAGAGAGAATAAAAGTAGAACGACGAGTGCGGAGAAGAGGAGGAGGAGAAGAAAGAAAAAGACCAAAAATATTTAAATCAAGAATGAGGACGGACAGAAGGAAAGAAGGAAGAGGGAGAGAAGGAAGGGCGTCACCGGTGCTCACAAGTCTCTTATTTAGCGCAGGTGAGGCGGAAGAGGGACAGGAGTTTCCCTTTGAGTGTCTAACCACAGGAAACCTTGTCAAGCCCTTCCCTTCCCCTCTACCCTTTAATGCCGCCCCTCGCTTCTCATCCCCCATTCTTCCTTTCCTTGCCTAGATCACTTTCCACTTTCTCTCTTCCTCTGACCCCTCCCATACACCTCCTTCCTCACCATCACCTCCCCAACATTCCCCTACTCCCTCCCATCCCCCCATCAGATGTCATGCTTCTCCCTTACTAATCCCTCACCTCCTCCTTTAACCTACTTTTTCAATTTTTTTACTCGCTCACCTCACTCCTGACTCCTCATCCCTCTCCCTCACTGCGTAGATGAGGTCTCTTACTCCCTCTCCGTTTTCTCTCTCCACAACATAACCTTCCTCCTTCATCCCCAACTTTCCCTCTCCCTCCTCTTCCTCCTCCTCCTCCTCCTTCACCTCCTCCTCCTGTCAGCTTTTCACCATAGATCACTTCCTCCTCTCCCTTCGTGACATCTTCCCTCATCACACTCTCCCTCTTTCCTCTCCCTTCTCTCCCCACCTCTCTCTTCCCCGACTACCTATTACTCATCTTCATTTGTGATGACATCTCTTGAGCGTGGAATCTTCTCCTAGACTTTTTGTTTGGGGGAGGCGGGGGAGGGTGTGTGTGCGTGTCTCTTTCACCTTCCGCAAACATGTTGAAACTATCTCTCTCTCTCTCTCTCTCTCTCTCTCTCTCTCTCTCTCTCTCTCTCTCTCTCTCTCTCTCTCTCTCTCTCTCTCTCTCTCGACAGCAGTATCAAGATAAAAAAAAAAAGATCAGTCAGTCAAACAAGACAAACTAAAATACAAATAAATAAATAAGACAAAATAAAATAAAATACATAAATAGACATAAAAAGGGAAAAATCATAAAAGTCCCAGGTGAACCTTAATGGAAACCGGAAGTTCCCAAAGGCACCTGAGGAAGTAAGGCTAAACAAACCTTTGAGTCCCTTCATTACACCTGGTTGTGACCTTGATTGGTGAGGCGCAGAGAGTGAGATTCTTTAGGAGGTCGGGCGGCTGGAGATGATCGTGGCGGTGTCCCTAAGGAAGGTCACTAAAGGGCCTCGTCAACTTTGTGAGAGTCGTCGCCTCAGTATCCTCGTCACACACCCCCGCAGGACGCCGCAGTCACCACTCGTACCACTGCCTCCTCCCGCGTCGCCTTCTGCAGTGTTTAAGCCCGGCATTCCCCAGTACACTTTCTCTTTCATCCTCATTAATCACCGTCACGAGCATCTCCTCTTCTCCACAACCTTAAGCTACTCTTGCACGTCATCCACTTCATCTTAACACTGCCATCTTCACATCCACTTGTCACATCCATAACTTGATTCCTCTTCCACTCTCCAATTTACTTCAAACTACTCTTGCATACCATTTTCTTCCTCAATTTCTTTTACGTGCTTCCCCCTTATGCTTCTCTTCCTTCACCGAGAAACAAGTAACATCCCATCTTTGTGAGTGACGCGCGCCAAATACATCGTGCGCGCGTGCCATGAGTGAGCCTCGCCTTAGTCTCCACGAGAAGTGTTAGTGATAAGTGAACAACGCGTTTCCAGCCGGTCAGTGCCAGCGGTTAAAGGTTCGCCTCCCCCGCCCCCAACAAGATGGTGTTCATATTGCCCAACTGTAATTGCGCCGCAAGACGAAAAGAATCCAAGAGGTAAGACACCTTTAGCACTTCCCGAAGGAATAGGAGGAAGAAAAGAAATGAATGGAAAAGAAAGGGATGTGTTATTTTCATATAGCAAAAAATATAGGTACCAATAATACTTAATTGTTGACAAAATAGAAGATGAAAAAAAAAGTGTACACCTTAGCACGTTTTGAATGAGTAAGAAGAAGAAAAGAAGCAAAGAAACAAAAGTGGTGTGTTATTTTCTTATAGTTAAACGAAAGTGCCAACATTATTTAAGCCTTAACAAAGGAGGAGAAGAAAATAAGTGTACATACCTCCTCGTACATATGTTAATGCGTTTGAGCGTGTGGTGCAAAAGGGACAGGTGCGTCTACCTTTCACCTTGCACACCTGAAGCTTGAGACTCATGCTTACTGACGGGAGGGAAGAAACGAGGACAGCAGATAATTTGTTTTGTGAGTTGTAGCAGGTGGCGGGTTGTACTGTTGGAGATATTTACGTGCGTGTAGGTGGCGTGGGTCAGGGGAAGGTACGGGAGGGGAGTGGGGCAGATGGGATAAGAGTAAAGAGAGAGAGAGAGAGAGAGAGAGAGAGAGAGAGAGAGAGAGAGAGAGAGAGAGAGAGAGAGAGAGAGAGAGAGAGAGAGAGAGAGAGAGTTCAGGAATGTATCTAGAGGCCTCGTCGTCATACTAGGATGAATGAAAGAAGAGGAGAGAAGTTTTGGTATATTCAAAAGTTTCGTTTATTATTATGCAGTGAAACATTGTGAAAAGTCAATTAGTAAAAATTTATCAGTATTGTCTTGACCTCTCTCCCTCCCTCCCTCCCTCCCTCGTGTTCCTCCTCTCTCCCTCGCTCCCTCCTGCTCCTCAAGTTATGTGAGTTAGAGGAGGGAGGCAGGGAAGGGGGAGAAGGAGGAGGAGGAGGAGGAGGAGGTCCTTGAATTATGGTCGCGATAACCTCCCACACGACAACTCTCACAGTTTCTCATTTGCCTCCCAGCAGCCGTTGTGTCGAGCGAAGAGAAAGAACGTTACTCTCTCTCTCTCTCTCTCTCTCTCTCTCTCTCTCTCTCTCTCTCTCTCTCTCTCTCTCTCTCTCTCTCTCTCTCTAAGTCATCCTCGTCAGGTCGTCCGAACAGTGACAAAACGACCCGCGGAGGACGGCCATCACTCAAGATGCTGTTTCTTCCTTTATTTTTTCACGTCCCCTCCTGAAGAAAGTAAAATAAGCCTTGTAGAATGATGCGAGAAACAGACGAGGGCGTGTCGGTGGACCCCGCGACCAAGGGTGTCAGTGTCAGTGCCAGGGCCTGAGTGAAGGGTGGTGGTGGTGGTGGTGGTGGCGGCCAAATACACACCATCATCCCTCCTGGTGCCGCCCACCTGTCCACCTGAGCGAACACCTGTCAGATAACGATATTTACTGGAAAAAAAGCGTGAATGTTGAAATAAAAATAGACCAAGAAATAAAAAAAAAAAAAAAAGAGTTTAGGAATAGTTGTCTTTTTAACACGCATTTAGGTAGTTAGTTGGTGATCTACTAACTTAGGTAGATAGATAGGTACGTAGTTAATTAATCAATTAGTTATTTAGTTAGTTAGTGAGTGGGTTAGTCAGTCAGCTCATTACTTTTTATCTCTTCATTTTTTTTATTTTCCTTGTCTTTCGTTAGCCTCTATTTTATGTATTTTTATTTATTTATTTATTTATTTATTTATTTTTTCATACGTGAGCTCAGTTCGGTCGGCAGGGAGCAATGTAGGCGTGGCGGGCACCGGTTCGTCCATTCGTTGTTATCTGACTTTCCTTCTCCTCCTCCTCCTCCTCCTCCTCCTCCTCCTCCTCCTCCTCCTCCTCCTCCTCCTCCTCCTCCTCCTCCTCCTCCCTGGGTTTCATGAGTTCCAGCAAGGTTATAGAAGGGAAAACTAAGGAGGTCGAACGTTGGTTGAGCCTTTCATCTCATTATGTGCAAGGCCTGTGTAGAAACTCCCTGCTTAGCATTCTGGAAGGGAGGGAGAGCACGGAAGGGGGAAGAAAGAGTACACAAAGGGAACATGGGGAAGGCAAGGAAGAGGAATGGAAGAGAGCGATGCCGGAAGAAAGGAAGGAGGAACAGTATACGAATAGAACACGGAAAGTAAGAAAGAGGAGTGGGAGAGAAGGAAGGATGAAGGGTGCAAGCAACAAGGCAAATACATGCTAAAACAAGGCTTAGAACAGGTTCAAACATTATACTTATTATTTTTTTTTCTTCTATTTTTGCTCTTAAACTTGTTCGCGGGAAAGTTATCATATCGTATTAATAGGAGCTGCTGGGTAGGTATTTATTTTCTCCCGTGTGTGTGTGTGTGTGTGTGTGTGTGTGTGTTAATATAGTCATGTAAAATACTGTAATTCTATTTTCTTCCTTCTGTTTTTTCTTCCCTCTTTTCTTAATTTCTTCTGTATCGCCTCTTGCCAAGTACGATATTATTGTTTTTGTGGCTACATTTCGTGATTTTTTAAAGGCTTATGCTTCCTTTAATTTGTTTATTGATTTATTTATTGTGCGCTGAGATATTTTTTTACGTCCTCCCTTCAAGGAAACACAAATTTACCGAAAGGAGAGTCTTACCTTCAACTTGGGAAGGTGCACGTTTTCTTCCGCGCTCCTTCTGAGAAAATGTAAATTCAAGCCCAAACTTACACAAAGGTGAGACTGTTCTATAGAGTGCGTCTGCAAAAAACGGGACTAAGTAACTGAGGAAAACATTTACCACATGTTAATGGCTATGCATAGTTGTTGCTCAGACCCAATAATAAACGATTCTAGTGAGCGCGATTCTTATAATCTGCTCCTTGAATCTGTACAATTTCGTTATAAAGTCCCACAAATACATTTCAGTCTCACTTATATAGCATTGTATTTGGTCAAGGTCGATGTTTGACCTTCAGACACGCCCAGATGTTGCCTGGGGTGCCCAGTGGTCACAGACGGTCCTTAAATAGCCTGACGACAGTCACTCGAGTCCTTTATGAAAACCAGTGTTAGGAGTTTAATGAGACACTAAAAATAAAGCCGTGTTGTCATGTCCAAAATATAAAATCTTACAATCTTATTCACTGGACTGCTTGCTGGTGTGGTGGTGGGGAGAGGGGAGGGGAGAATAAGCGAGGGTGACGTCACTTGCTAACTCAAGGAACACCTTCATTAGCTTTTATTGAGAAACAGCTGCGTGGTGTGGCTGGGATGCAGCACCTGAGTCGTGGCATGTGTTGTGAGAATTGCATCACAGTCAGATTGATTTTTCTCGGTTTTGTCGTCACTTTGAGTAGTACACCTCGCCCCCTCTTTTCCACGTGCTCCTTTCCTCCCTTTCCTTTATCTACCCCCCACCCTCCCTTTATCTTCCTCTCTTCCTCCCCAAGCACATCCTGCCTCGTCAGCACCAAAATCCTCATATATGGATGGAAATACGGTTGTTGATGTTGGAACTGGGGAGCGTGTAGTTGCTGTGTGGCGTGGTGGTTGGGGAGGGGAGAAGACACCGTGACGCCTGGGGTTGGGCTGTGAGGGGTGAGGGGTGAGGGAGTGAGTCTCGGTCGTGACCTCTGCAGGGTGTCACGTGAACCAGTTATTTTTATGGTGCCTTAGATCAAAATACTTTGTGGAGGAGACGCGTTGTCGGGCCTCGGAGGAACGGGAACTTAACCTTGTCTTGTTGGTCTCTGGGGTGCTTGCGTTGCGCTGTAATGGGTGCTTTGCTGATGAAGAGTATAGAGTTTGTGAGTTGTATGACTTGATGTGCTGTATGTATGATGTGTGGTAATATGATCTGATGTGTTGTGATGTGTAGGGAAATTAATCTATCCTTGATTATCTCTCTGGGGACGTTTACTGCATTTTCATGGATATATAAATTCGTTGTCGGGTGCTGGGTTGTTTGGCGCGGTAGAGTTAGTTTACTTTGCTTCATTTTTGTCTCTGTTCCCTCCACGCGTTCACCTCAGGAACGTGGGGACGCTTTGGATCTGCACGTCTACCATCAATCCCTTATAATATGGTTACCCGTACAGCGGTTTTCTGTGGCGGGCGGTGGCTGGGTGACACAGGCGCCCTTCATAGAGGTCGGTCAGTTGCCACACATCGCTAGGCATCAATAACTACTTCTCTGACGACTTCACTGAACAACAGGCGTGTCAGCAGGTGTCATTCTACATGCTAATGCACCAAGGTGTTATGAGAATAAGTAATTCTGAAATATATAGTTGATATGAAATAAAAGTTCTCACTATGGTGCATTTTTATGGCACGAAGGGTTCCCCGGACCCAGCCCGGGCCGGCCACCAGTCACCAGTGCCTCAGTAGTGCCAGTGGGCTACCTGCCACTATTTTCACCGTCTAGTGCTTGTGAACTTAGAAAAGTGTGTAGTATTTCGAGCCTACACTTGGTGTCATTAGGTTTGCGTGGTGATGGGAGTTATTGGGGAGAGGGTGGGGTTGGGGTATTAGCGAGCTGCGTAAGGTGGGGGAGAATACCTCTTATGTCAGGTGAGGGATGTGTGCCCCCTTGCCCCATACCCAAGGTGACCCACCCGTATAGCTGTCAGGACGGGGCGGCAGGTCGTGGTAGGCTGCAGTGCGTGAGAGGAAGCAGAGTGGTGAGGCGATGTTTCGAGCTACCTGTAAGGTGTCCAGAGGCGGGTGCTGGTGCCCGCCTCCTGACAGGTGTGTACATAACCTGCGGCAAACCTGACGCGCGCCCTCACACGTCCGCTTCATATATAATAGTGCATGATAGATGATAAGCAACGGGTGTCCAAGACGCGCCAGCCCCTGGGAATGAAGGAACAGGTGGGTGCAAGTGAGTAGCGCGCGGCAGGTAAGTTCCGAGCGATAGGTCACTGTTGCGTCACACGTGGTCTGCAGTGAGCGGTGGCCTACTTGGCTGAGTCGCCGGTACGTACCACCACCTGCATCACGCTTTCCCATGGCGGACGACGCCTCTGGGCTGTCCAATGAAGCAATTTCCTCACCTGTGGCACCGGCGAGGCGTTTCCCTTCAGTGCTCGTGCTTCTCCCGTCGCCACCACCACATTATTAGGAGCCACTCCAGGAAAAGTTATCTTATATGCATTTATTAACATTCATGCCTGATTTATTGTGTGTGTGTGTGTGTGTGTGTGTGTGTGTGTGTGTGTGTGTGTGTGTGTGTTTGTATGTGTGTGTGTGTGTGTGTGTGTGTGTGTGTGTGTGTGTGTGTGTGTGTGTGTGTGTGTGTGCGCGTGCGTGCGTGTGTGTGTGTGTGTGTGTGTGTGTGTGTGTGTGTGTGTGTGTGTGTGTTATATCTTTAGTAATTTCCTGGTAGCATTCTGCCAGTACTGCTGTCTTATCTCCCTCTTACAGTCTTCGCTTATTATCTCACGTTTTTCATCGCCTTGTCTTAATCCCTAAGCATCAGGCATTCTCGTCTCGCCTCGTGCCTCCCCTCCCCCACTCTACCTCTTCACCTCGCAGTGACCGGCCGCGTCCTTGCCTTAAGGTCGCTACCTTCCCTCACCCAGGCGTTACCATTTAGGTTCGTGCCAAATCTTGATTTATATCACTGGGCGGCGGCGATGTTCACTTGTCTCGCCGGTGAATCTTCTTTCTCCACTGTTAGGAAGTGTACACTTTGTACACTAGACTGCTTGACTCATTCAAGTGTCAAGTGTCAGCGCTGCAGCGCTCCCATAGCAGACTAACAGATGATAAACCAATAAAAAAATAAATTATTTAATAAATAAAATAAATAAATAGATAAAAAACAGTTTTCCCCCACGACCGTTCAGGAGACAATTACTGGGTCACCAGGAACGGAGGCCATTCAGTGTTGGCTTTGATATATGATTATCGCATTTTTCTCCTCGCCTTGGCGCTGGCCTTGGCTGCGTGTCCTCCCTCAGACTGGCTTGGCAACAAGCTTCCCCACTTCCTTGCATTGCTTGGAGCGCCTTGCAGTCACTGTGGATCACCTACGCACTGTTGCATAAGACTCGGGAAGCCGAGCGCGTCCAGGCGTTCTATGACAAGTTACCACTGGAAGTCTGTAACACAATCTCCACCCCGCCACCCCCACGCACGCAACCCACCACCGCCACCCGCCGCCCACCAACCTGTCCTGCAGGCCAGCAACCCATCCACTGTCTGTCACCCACCGCTCTTTTGTATTGTTTATATTTCAGTCCTCATCATCTTATATTAGAATCTTAAATTTTCTCATTGTTGTTTGCACCGCCACATTTGTAAGATGATTATAGTGCACGTAAAGAGAAGGGCAAGCGTGGTGTTAGCGCCTTGACTCGTATATCACCCACACCTTGCTGCACTTCCACCTCAGACAAATAGAAATACAGGCATACTTTTATTCATACACACATACGTACGTCCTACATACATATTGTATATACGTTTAGTACGTATCAGTACATTTTTATTACTGGCACCTATTTTTTTTTTTTTACGATGGCCTGAGCCCTTTTTCATAAAAAAATATAATGAAAATAGATTGATAAAGTAAAGTAAAAATATACATTTATTTTAAAGGAAAGATTCCCGTTGGTATAGCAACCATCACCTCATACGAACTTGCTACATCAACCAATAATTTCTTAGTGGAGCGCGAGTGTACCGACCACAGCAGCCACATGAACAGTCTATTACTATTTTTCGAAACTCTGCACTGTCTTCAAATATCCAGAGAAACGTTTTGGTTACACTGACGGCTTGTTTCATAACGAAGGCGTGCGTGCACTGCTGAGTTATTAGTAAAGCTGAATGATTTGTTAGGCCTAAAAAGTAATGGTAAGAATTACTGAAAAAAAAAAAAAACAGTTTGCCTGAATTCCAGAGTGACGTGATCAACATTAAGTGAATTACTGATTTATCCAATTAGTAGCTCGCGCGTGCGTCACACACACACACACACACACACACACACACACACACACACAGAGAGAGAAAGAGAGAGAGAGAGAGAGAGAGAGAGAGAGAGAGAGAGAGAGAGAGAGAGAGAGAGAGAAATAAAGTCAATATATATATATATATATATATATATATATATATATATATATATATATATATATATATATATATATATATATATATATATATATATATATATTGTTTTTTTTATTTGTTTATTTATTTATTTATTTATTTTTTTTTTTTTTTTGTCTGTGTGTGTGTGTGTGTGTGTGTGTGTGTGTGTGTGTGTGTGTGTGTGTGTGTGTGTGTGTGTGTGTGTTGTTGTTGGGGGAGGGAGGGCGAGCAAAGCGGAGGGTGACGAGACGCCGTGACGAAGGGCGGGTAGAAGGGCGGGCGGTGTGAAGGTGTAAGATGTCAACCCGCCCCAGCTCACTCCTCCTCGCTCCTCCCTCGACCCATTCCTGCTCAGGAGTCAGGTCAGGTGAGGTCACTTCCCCTTCGCTCCAGAATATTACCTAAGTGGACGTGTAGACCAGTGGTAGTGTCCGATAAGACCTCACGCACTCCTAACCCATTCTTCCCACTCTTCGCGTCTTCGCTTCCTTCCGCACGTCGTTTTTTACCAAAGTCGTGGAGCAGGATTTAGTGTCTTCTGTGTCTTAGTGAAGTTGAGAAGTACCAGGCGGGAAGTGAAAGGTAGTGGAGATCAGGTGAGGTGACGGAGTGTGGTGGAAGGAAGGTGTGTGTGTGTGTGTGTGTGTGCTCGCACGGGTTATAGTGTCCATGTTGGCTCTAATCCACATTTTTCCACCACCTATCTCTTATTGTGTTTTCTTTATTGTCTTTTTTTAGTGATATCACGTGCAGTGCTATCCTGTCTGGCTTATATTGTCTCTTCCTCCTTTTCCTCCTCCTCTTCCTCATTTCATCTTGCTCATCTGAATCTACGTATCGCTTTCTTATTCCCTCTTCGTGCTTTATTTTTCTTAAGTGATACTGCATGCGACGCAATCATCTTGGTTTTATGGATTTTTCTCTTAATCTTCTTCATCTTCATTGTTCTCTTCTTCCTCTTGTTCATCTTGATTTTACGAACACATTACGTGGAAGACAGTTTTTGCAAGGCGTCCTTATAAGGTTTGCATTGACCGAGGTGCTTCACGAAACACGCCCTCAAATTCTAGGAAGCTACTCCGTGTATCTCTTTCAGCGCCTCCTGCGAAAACAAAGGTTAAGCGGTTTATTTTCTTTCTTCGGATTATTTCAGGCCATTTCCTTGTCTTCTCTGTCTCGTCTCCGTCTCCTCCACATCGTTATTGTTTTCACTGTCACTCCACGCCACTACACTCATCTATCTCGACACTACGTCACTGATGTTTATATATAAACGCATGTCACTACTATCTCTCTCTCTCTCTCTCTCTCTCTCTCTCTCTCTCTCTCTGATAAAGCTGAGCAGTAGCCCTTCTCTTATCTATCTGTAACCAGGTTTTCATCTTCCTTCCTCCACACACGATGAAAAAAAAAAACGAGAGCAAATGACATGATTTTTCACTTAGTTTAGTGTTTTCTCAACTGTGGGCGACGCTTATCATGACTACAAGCATTTCGTCCATTACTTCTGCCAAAGATAAACCCTTAGAGTTTATAACATGAGAAATTGGAGTAGGTTTTCGTCGGTGCTGTCATCGTCCTCCCGTCGCCGTCTGTCCCTCTTATCATGACTCGCACCTTTTTTTGGCCTCATCTTTATTTGCCTCCGTTCCTCCGTCCTTCCTTCCTTCCTTCCTTCCTTCCTTCCTTCCTTCCTTCTGTCTCCTCCCAAGCTGTACTGGTTGGATTAACGTCAGTTAGAGGAAGCCCTGGAACCCCTGGAATGGTGCTTCATGCATTATTATTATTTTTATTTCCATTATTATTATTGTTGGTATTTTTATTTCCAGTAGTAGTAGTAGTAGTAGTAGTAGTAGTAACAGTAATAAGCGAGGTACATTGCATAACTATTGTCGTGATAAACTTGCAATACTTGTGACCAGATAAGGGAAAGGTGGGAGTGGTGGTAAACTTCGTTAAGCCTGACGAGGTGTGGAAGAACCAGCCACCTTCTTCCCTCCCTGGGGCTGGTGTGGGACACTTATCTCCCGTACCCTGCCGCCCTCGCTCCTGGCCGCTGCTCGATAGCACGTGCGAGTCAGAACGTACTGAAGACGCGCCTTGTATATTGCTGGAAAAATTACTATTATTATTATTATTATTATTATCATCATCATCATCATCATCATCATATCTGTTTGAAGATCTTTTTAATTATTCATTCATTATCATTTATTATTGTTATTATTATTATTATTATTATTATTATTAGTAGTAGTAGTAGTAGTAGTAGTATTGTGCAAGTTTAGTACGTGTGTTAAGTCCTAGGTAGCTGTGCTAAGGTAGGAAGCATGAGCGTGTGCTTTTGGTCGGTTTTGTCTCCAAATCGTAGTCTTCACTGGTGCGTGTTGGCGATTCGTAATGCCTCGCCATGCTGTTGTGGTTGGCTTCTCTGATCAAATTCATGATACATATACATTTTTTTTCTTCGTTAGTGCGTACGTGTCTAAGGAGCACGGAACGCTACTGGATTGTGATACCTAATCAAGGCGGGAACATTCAGCAGCCTCACTGCTGAGTTGGTGCGGCCCTGGGA
This sequence comes from Scylla paramamosain, assembly GCF_035594125.1. Lineage (NCBI taxonomy): Eukaryota > Metazoa > Arthropoda > Malacostraca > Decapoda > Portunidae > Scylla > Scylla paramamosain. Next base: position 19,418,107 of record NC_087178.1, read on the forward strand.
GTCGTGCCCTGCCGTGAGTTCCGGGCAAGGGGGGTAGGCTGCCATTCTCACGTGATCGCAGACGCCTCAGGGTCAGGCCAGTTCTAGCGTAAAATTATTTTTATTTCAAGAAACCGTGACTGTATTGATCCACAGAGCATCCATGATGGGGGAAGGGGTTGCCTCGCGGCAGGACACCGCCTCACTCCGCCCCGGCAGGTGTAATGCCGCCGCGGCGATCGTTTTGAGACGCAAAGCAGCATTAAGAAGGCGATGAAATGAGTCTGTCAGCTGGAAGAACTCAGTTGTTTACTTTATATGAAAGAATACTGAATCATTCAATATGTGGATTACAATTGTGTTACAGTTTGTCTCAGCTGTGGTCGTAGCATCCCTCTGGGTGACGAGGCTGCCAGCAGGAAACAAGCTGACTGGCGGTGCTTGGGCGTGGTGTCCTGCACCTCACACATGATTCCGTAAATGGCACGAGACATGCCTCATCACCCGTCCAGATGTTTTATATTAAACTGATAACTATTATTTTCTCCTTTGTCTCCACCATACTCTTAGGATATTTCCCCTCAATGAATGAATGAAAAGAACCAGCAGTTAGGGGTAGTTCTCGTAATGCCTCTGATTGCCACCACGGAGGCGGGATGTTTTTATTGCGTCACGCATGAAGTTCATCTCATAGATACCATGTGTAGGATACAGTGCTGCGGTAGTGGAGGGCCACAGAGGGTCAACAACCATCCCTCACTACAGAAGGGGCCTAAGGTGACTTTGAGCGTCGTCCGCACCCGGCAACCCGGCCTTGCCTCTGCCCCGCGCGCCGGCTGGTTCACTTAGCATCGTCCAGTCTCGGGCATCAGTGGTCGCCGCGCGCAATCTCCCACTCATCCACATCCATACCGTCACTGACTCTATGGAAGTATGGCAGTCTATATCGTTAGTATCTCGTAGCCTGTGTACTAAATCGATATCGTAGCAAATGCACTTGAAATGAATAAGGTTTAACTGGTAGCTTCTGATCTGAACGAAAGTTTACATGTTTTCCGAGTCGCTTCCAACTGGTTCAGCAGCAAGGGTCGTGATCGCTCTTCTCTGGCGCCGGGGCAGTCTCTATCAGGCAGTTGAGCGAGGTGAGCGTGGCACTGGGCTGGTGCTGGGAGGTGGTGGTGCTGTCGCGTGGTGCTGTTTATATAAATGGCAATAGACGCCATGAACTTCCTGCTTGTCTTATGGAGCTGGCTGGCGGCCGTCTTGAGGTGGGTGGCGACAAGCACAACTATCGCGTGTTGAGTCCCTATTTCTAACAGGAGTGTATGCGTCATAATTTGATCCTTAATAACTATTAGTGCCTTAGCTTGGTGTTTACCCATCACAGGTAAGGGTAAAAGCAAAGTATGTAAGTGTGTTCATTGATCTCGTGTCCCCAAGCGACAGTTCAAACACAAGCGCTGTTCAGGGCACTAGCCATCTGTTAATGTTAAAACTTTGTGCCAAAAGAGGTTAAGGCATGACCATTATGCTATCACAAACTTCTTTTTTCTTCTGTGTTAAAACGTGCTATTCGAGGGCTAAAAAGAGTGTAAAGAAAAAGTTTAATTATTTTCTTGCTCATGTCTCAAGCAGTTCAACTCGTTACTCCGAGTATCAGATTCCATGCGGTATTGAATACTGGTGCTGTGTCTTGAGCTGGGCACCGCCGAATCATTGTAAAACAAAATGTTTCGACAATTTGAGTGCTTGCATATGTGTGTGTGTGTGTGTGTGTGTGTGTGTGTGTGTGTGTGTGTGTGTGGAAGGGGGGGGAGAGAATGGCACAGGTAAGACTGCAGGCAGGCTAGTTGCTGGTGGCCACCGTTGGTTCGTTAAGGTGAAGGCCTCGCCCTTGACCTTTCCCAGCTTTGGTCCACACAACCTGTTGTGCATCTTCAGAGAGTCGCTCAAAAGATGACCATCCTTCCTGTTCATCCCTTCCCGCTGTGATTCGGTGGCGGTTTCTTGAATTCCTCGGCTATTTAGGAGAGGAGAGGCGGCCGTCCACCTCGCCCGCAAACTGATCGAAGACGATCATTCTCCCGCCCATAGTAGTGCCTGTGTGCGCGTATCACAGACCTGCGCCTCCCTCCCATTTTCCTGTTGTATCTTCAATTGCCACACCACTTCATCAACAAGGCCGTCACACTAACCCAGCTCACTCCCTCTTGATGCACACATCCTTGCTCATACACGAAGCCCTCGTCACACTACACTCGCACACTTGCCATTGCTACAACTACAACACCGTCACACTAACTCGTGATACACGCGTCCCTCACATAGACAACTCTTGTCACACTATTCTCGCTGCATCATACGTGCCACACCACGCGCGCCTCACCACACGTGTCACAGCATCTTTGTCTTCCTCAAAAACTCCCTTCACATCACATGCCATCACTCCAAGCCCCTCTAGTTACTCCGTGCTCCACAATACTGCTTGCATAATGCAGGACATAGATTCGATAGTTAAAAGTGGACGAAAGCTGTCTTAAAATAACGAACTATTCATTTATACATTTTCTTAGATAGGCAAACAGACAAAAGCGTATGCATTGAATTCCTACCCGCTTTGTTTTCTTGAGACTGAAAGAAGTGGTTACTTTCGAGGGAAATAGTTTTTTTCTATTCATTTTTGTATTTTCATTGTTAGGTTGGGAGGATAACACTGCGGCGTAAAGCATATGGGAAGACAGAGGACAGAGGGAAAAGATATAACAAACTGGGTATGAGAGGCAAAGGTGAGCACGTGGAGGCTATCGTCAGTTTGCCAGCTTTAGCTAATAAAGTTATCGTCAGAACGAGTTGGTCACTGTTAAAGAAGTGAAACTCGTGAGAGGGTCACACGCGATCCATTAGTGGGAGGAACTGTGTGAGATACGGGAGTTGGGTTCCTTTAGGTGCGTAGGCATAACAAGGATTAAGTCGCTTTCCGCCGGACCCTCCCAGCACGTGGAGTCCCGCGGGCAGCAGGATATAAGAGGTTTCGGTAGAGGCAGACTTAGCAGCAAGAGATTGATGTGGAAATATTGCGTGGTTATCATTGTGGTAAAGCTAATAAAGGAAGAGCTAGTTCGAATTTAGATCGTAAACTGTGATCTGCGGAAGGTAGCAACATTAATAGCACTCCTCGCACAGCCTCACCGCCGCGATGAGTGAGGCACCGGCGAAGGGCAAAGTCATCAAAAAGAAGAAGGTGAAGAAGGCCCCTGCCCCAGCAGCTCCAATTGATGAGGGGACATCAGGTCCAACCTTAGCAGCAGCAGCAGCACCGGCACCAGCACCACCACCAGCAGTAGCAACACCAGCACCAGCAGCATCTTCTGTTAAGAAATCTGCACCACAGCCTCCAGAGCCAAAGCCAGGAAAAGAACAGGCCTCCTCAGCCCCCAATGTGGCGCCGGTTCCAGCTCCAAGAAAAAATAAGGTAGCGCCAGAACCGCCGCAGCCCAAAGCTGCGGCGGCCCCATCAGGGGAACCTGAACCCGCCGTGCCCCGAACAACACCCAAGGCCCCAGCACCAAAGGCTCCGAAGGTTACACAGAATCCCTCTGCACTCAAGGAAACACCAGAACCTATGGCACCTAGTGCACCCACGAAGAAAGCACCTCAGGAAGCACCAAGGACACTGCAGCAAGTACCACTGCCTAAAACACCTCAGGAAGAGTCAAAGGTACCCAAGGAATTACCAGTTTCTAAGGCATCTCAGGAAGTACCAAAGACACCAAAGGAAGCTCCAGCACCTAAATCATCTGTGGAGACACCTAAAGCACCCAAGGAGGAATCAGCACCAAAGGCACCCAAGGAAACACCTGCTCCTAAGGCATCTAAGGCAGTGCCTGCTCCTAAGGCACCCAAGGAAACGCCTGCTCCTAAGGCGCCTCAGGAATTACTAAAGGAAGCTCCAGCAGCTAAAGCACCTGTGGCACCCAAGGCACCAAAGGAGGAACTAGCACCAAAGGCAGCCAAGGAAGCGTCAGCACCTAAGGTACCTCAAGCAACTCTACCCTCTAAGGAAACACCTAAAACACCTCAGGAAGCAGCAGCAGTTAAGGCACCCCAGGAAGCGCCAGGGCCTAAAACACTTCAAGAAAAACCAAAGGCATCTCAGGAAGCACCTGCCGCACCCAAAGCGTCAAAAGAAATCATCAAAGTACCAGCTGAGCCTGCCGCACCTAAGCCTGCAGCACCTCAGTCCCAGGTGTCTCCCAGAGCAGCAGCACCAGCAGCAGCAGCAAGCGGGTTGCGGCAGGGGCATGACAGGGAGGTCAACAGACCCGTGGAGGCCTCTCAGTCTCCGCGGCAGCAAGAGGCGGAGGAAGCCTCTCCCAGGTGCTCAGCTCGTGGAGGTGTTGCTGTCTGTGCATCTTATCAGTCGGTCTTGGGCGACGACCTGACGCCGCGAGCTCCCACCTGGGGCAGCGATCACTAACGGACCACTAACGTCCTGATTTTGCTTTGTCACGACCTTGTCCAGTGTTTACGAGGCTTTTTTTTTTTTTTTTCCTGTCTATCATTAACATTCCCGTGGCTAGCAAGACGCCACACCAAGCCGTTTGTGCCTTGAATCGGATGCCCCCGGTGGCTCTATTAACCAACACTAACTATCTGTTATTTTGAGAACCCTTACAAACATAAGTGTTCGCTTAAACTTTTGATTTGCAAGGTTATATATATGCATGGAGTGAATTTGCATTTCCTTGATTTCGAGTGTTCCAGTACAAGGTTTTGATATTCATTGAATATTCATTGATCGGGGGTGGATCCAAGCAGTACAGAACAGATTGTATGAGTGGTGCACTTGGCAGTGGTGTATAACGTAACGGCAGGAGCGGTCACGTTGCAGCAAAAAACAAATCATGATCAGGGAACGAGAAAACAATTAAAGATTGCTATGCACATTCACAGGTTGGGCCTCATTCTCTTGGATTCCCCTAAAATAACATGTCCAATATTGCTCTTAATAGCCTAGATATATTATTGTCATTATAAATCATGTTCGATGATGCCAAGAAGGGGAAAATTTTCACAAGTTCGCACAATTTTCACAAGTAGCACCACCCCAGCTGATACATAGGCAGCAGCTCTCATCAGTATTTTCATACTCTGCTGATCTCCACAGGAAGTTGACCAACTTCTTCAAGATGGGCGTCCACGACGACGGCGTGGTGACCCAGGAGCCCCAGACCCAGCAGGTCCGCGCCCCCGCTCCCACCGCCGCTGCACCAACCCCCACAACCAAGGTAAGTTACTCTGAGAACACGGACAGATTGTGTTTGCCAGCGTTATTTTTTTTATTTATTTATTTATTTATTTATTTTATTTTTTTTTTTTTTTTGTGGCTGTAACATCAGGAAGCTGTATGGAAATGAACACATTCCTAAGGTCATGATGAATAAAGATTATCATTGCCGTATTTACAAATCTTTCTTTAGGTACTACATGTTAGGTTGGTGTGTTCTTAGTTAAGCCTCTTTTATAAGGGATCGTGTCGGGAGAAACATTTCGATGTCTGCTTCTTACCACCTCCATCAGAGCGTGTGTGTGTGTGTGTGTGTAACAGCATCCGCTGTCAGTAGTTGGATATATAGATCATTGATTTACGTCTTCATATTACATATTTCAGTTAGAGGTACAGTTAGCTATTATGACTGAACATCAATATGAACGTAGAACTATTAAAACGTTAAAAAAGTTTTTCTGCGTGCCATTAAATAATTCTATAATCAAAACTGCACGTAAGATAGCAGTAATGTTTGGCATATGCGCACTGAGACGGTATTAAAAAAATGCCAAACAGTTGATTACTGAAGACTGAGATACGTCCATTTCTCTGGTTACTTTTTATTTTCCTTAAATTTTCCGAAAATGTTATGGAAGGTTCACCTTCAGTTTCTGTCAACTAGTTCCTGTTCATTATCATTCGAAACCGTATCGGGTTTCATTGCCGCCGTCGCTACAGTATTTGACACCTGTCTCTTACTGTGTTTAATATTAATAGTCCATTGTCAACTCGTAAATCGCGGAACCAGGTGAGGGAAGAAAGTAAATTGCACGAAGTTGTAAATCGAGGTGCCAAGTAGTAATGAAATATTTTTTGGGGAATTATTGCTTGCCGAGTACATGCTCCTGACTAGGATACCGCATATTGCAGGTGAGCAGCACAGTTGCGGCCGCCCAGGGTGAAGGACCCTCGCACCAACAGGCACAAGTCAGAGTCCTCACCTTGAACCATAAAGACCACCTAGATTCAACACTCTTCCGTCTGCAGAAAGGTATGTCCGTTATTGTAGACGCTATTCATTATTCAGAAGTATTTAAAAAAGCCAGCACTTGTCTTTCCTATCGTGAGACACCAGACATAATCACATTCACAACATTGATTAGTTTCATTCTTTTCGGTTTCTCCATCTTAGCAGGACTTAAGTATGTGCAAGTATGCCAGTACATCTTGTATAATAGTAATTTCCAGTTAACCATTACATCATAGGCCAAACCGCCTCAACTCCTACATTCATGTTCTTCGCTATTCCTCTCCAGTAGTCAGCAAATTAAAGGCAAAAGGAAGAGGAGGATGTGCACTCTTTTGTCCCAAGCAGCACAGAAAGGAATACAGTCACATGGATGGCAAGGATCCAGGATAGTGAGGGCAGCTGAAAAAACAAAGATGTATATTTTATGCAAAAAAGATAATTAATTAATTAATTAAAATAATGGGAAATGGTGAAATCTAAATCTTTTGCACTTAATTCCCTCAGGTTGGATTCTCCAGCTGCGTCCAGGCCCCACACTACTTGGGCGGCAGGTGAGTGTGTTCACCAACCACCCTGAGAGGCCCGAGGACGGCTTCACACGCACCAAGTACCGCCACCTGCAGTGGAAGAGTGACTCCCACAACAAGGGTGATGACACCGCTCTCTATGTGGAGGTGACTCTCGTTATGGCTGGGTCCTTCCACTACTATTTCACCTATGATGACAGGTCAGTGTGTCTTGCATTTCATGATGAAACATTTTTATTAGCCATTGCATGAGTAAACTTTTCTTTTGTTTAATCCTCTTCATGAATGTATTTTAGTGTAACTTAAGCCTAACGTATTTCCTAAGTACATACTGAAGACTTCATTCCCATAGTTGCAGTTTCTGCATCTAGATACATACTTGTGTGTGTATAGGGTGGACCAAAAGTCACAATACCTGGGAAAAAAACTGTTCTTACAAGAAAAAAATATTAATATAACATGCTCTTTATAGTTGCCATTATTTTGAAAGCATGTTGAAATACGTTTCTTCTGCTCTTCATGAACACGCATTAGCGCATCTGTATATATATGTGCAATGATGTTGGTGATGCGGTCCTTTAAATGATTTTTCATCATGCTGGAAGTAAACTGGGAAGTTAATGACCTCGTTTAGCAGAGATGTGAAAATGTCTTTTTGCAGCACATTAAGATGATTTTTGCCATTAAGATTTCCACTAACAAAAAAAAAAAGAAAAAAAAATACATATATTATTTTTCCTATGTATTGTGACCTTTGGTCCACCCTGTACTATATATTGACGCATTGCTGCTAATGGAAATGTACCCCAAAGCTGTGGCCAAAGCAGAAAAGACTCCCCTCTTCATCAGAACACTGTTTGTAGAGTTCTGCATTTCTACTCGTACTGCTTTCACTTGTGTACTTCTTTACCTGATACTCATCCCTTCTTCCAAGTGATCTTCCTTTACAGTGACATCCCAAAATTTCACTGATATCCTTTCTTTTTAAAATTCTTCATTCTTTATCCTCTCAGTTTGTGTTTTAAAAAGGTGAATTGTATATAATTGTTTGTATAATATGACCATACATTTAGTTTTTGCTGCTGTATTGCCATATCATGTTACGAATTTACTTTTCCTCCTCACCAGAAACAAAATCATTAGGCCTCTGAGGATATCACTGTTAAGTGTTGCAATTTACAGTAAGACAAAAGTGTAGCAAAGATCTCTTCATTTATTTATTTATTTATTTATTTATTTTATTTATTTATTTTTTTTCAGTGAAAATAAAGACAAAGCCCAAGGTTCAGGATTCTTCTTGGTGGATCCAACACTAATTGTTGGCACAAATGAAGTCCTCCAGCAAGACTGTGTTCAGTGCCAGACTGTCCTCTCTAAGAATCTTGGTCCCCTGCCAGACTGGGAACAGCGATTGCAAGTGGCTCATGAAAGTGGTTACAACATGATACACTTCACACCAATTCAGGTACTGTTTGTGTCTCTGATGGATCACACAGGGCACAAAGTTTGCTAGTCACTTGTATTCAAATGATCCTTAGGGTAGTTGTGTCATTTTGAAGAGGGCTTATTCCTTTCCAGTAATACTGTTTTATATTTTTCTTTGTTATTATTATTATTATTATTATTATTATTATTATTATTATTATTATTATTTATTTATTTATTTATTTATTTATTTTATTTATTTTTATTTTTATTCTTTATTTTTTCAGGAACTAGGAGACTCTAACTCAAGTTACTCCCTGAAGGATCAGCATAAACTCAACATTGAGTTCCAGATTCCTGACAATGAATTCACTTTTGATGATGTTGAAGTGCTGATAAAGAAAATGAAACAAGAATGGAAGGTAAGGAGGTATTATTTGGTACCAGTCTTTTATGAAGTCCCCAAGTCTTGTTTGGAAAAGTATTTTGATCATATAAAAATCATACAACCATTTTCTTCAGACATGTCAAAGTCTTACGAAATACTATTTTAAGATTAGATAAAGGTTGCAGAATAGAGTTTGAAAATTCCCTCACAGTATTAAGCTACCACAGACAACAACTTTCCCAGATGTTGTCCTTGACTGACATTGTGCTGAACCACACTGCTAATGAGACTCCATGGCTGCAAGAACATCCAGAATCAACATACAATTGTAACAACTCTCCCCATCTTCGTCCTGCATATTTGCTAGACAGAGTTCTGCACCACATGACATTAGAAGTAATGGATGGGAAATGGAAGGACCGAGGAATACCAGTAGCCATTAAGGAAGAGAAACATATTGAGGTAATGTCATCATTTGAAAAGAATCTTACAAACTTGCACGTGTTGATCTTGTTTACCCATTGCCAGATGGCCAAGGTGTACAGTGTCCAGTAGCTTTGTTCATTTATGATTCCAGGTTTGTTGTTCAGTGATACAATATTCTTCAATCTTATTATTCTTTTCAGTGGCTGTTTTATCCTGCAGACATTGCCCTCCTTCATTACACATGGCAATGCATCTTTGAATATTTTGTGCAGTTCCATCATTGTCACACTGAAATAATTTATTATCAATACTATCCAGGCCCTCAGGCCTTTGAATTCCATGCTTTTCAGTCTCTCGAGTACACACACACACACATAAGAACATAAGAAATAAGAGAAGTTGCAAGAAGCCACCAGGCTTACACGTGGCAGTCCCTGTATGAAATATACCTACCTATTTCCACCTATCATCCCCATCCATAAACCTGTCTAATCTTCTCTTAAAGCTCCCTAATGCCAGGCTTACATGTGGCAGTCCCTGTATGAAATATACCTACCTATTTCCACCTATCATCCCCATCCATAAACCCGTCTAATCTTCTCTTAAAGCTCCCTAATGTCCTAGCACTAACAACATGAGTCTGTTCCACTCATCTACCACTCTATTTGAGAACCAACACACATGTATATACTGTTATGACTCAAGGTTTGACATCCACACAATATGTATTTACTGTTATGATTCACAGTGTGACCTCCTGTTTGGTTGCCTCCATCAAACAGGGATGATAGTCTGCTAAAGATCAAATATACGAAAGCACTACTATTAAAAGTACTCTGGTGTTTTTCCAACATATAAAAAAAATTGAAGGAGTAATGGAACGACTGCATACTATAAGTTGTGTGAAAACATAACATTTGGAATCCCTTCTCCTGCCTCTGTTCCCAGAAATAAAGTATTTAAAAAATCATTATATTTTAAGCAAAGGTATGAGTGCACTCTTATCTAAGCATTAGGAATGTATTATGAGTGCATACAATTTTATATAGAAGCTTCCTAAGTATATCTAACATAATTCATCCCTTTTGTACAGGCTGTGAAGAATGCCCTACACAACTATTTCTTACCTCAAGTAAAACTTCACGAGTTCTACACAGTTGACATAGAGAAAATGGTTGAAGAGTTCCGTCGTAGGATCTCTTGCACTGTTCCCTCCATCAAGACGTCAGCTGAAGAAGTTTCCAAGAACAAATTAGTGATCAAACAAGACCCCCAATATGGAAGGAAGACTTGCACAGTAGATATGGATATTGCAGTGAGACTCTATAACTTGCCCAAGTAAGTTTTTTATTCATTTATCTATTCTTATTTATTTATTTTTTTTCTGTCCATGCAGATCATTATAATACTAAATTACTTACTTTCAGGATGCTCCTGAGTTTACTTATTATCAACAAGTATGATATATTTAGATATTGCAGTATTACTTTCAGTTATGTTATCTAAGGTTGTTCCTTATTTAACTTTTTTTTTTATTATGTTCTTTTAATTTTTTTGGTAATTTGTTCTTGTATTTTCCTAGTGAGTCGAAAGAGAAGATCCCCCAGGGTAGTGGGTAAGTTTTGCCAATTTGGTACTAGCTTGAGGTGGTCTGTGGCTTTTAGGAAGGTGTCACACTCCTTTGGTTGGGTGGATGGTTGGTTGGTTGACTCCTACTAGTTCCATAACTCTTTCCTGTGCGGTGTCCTCCAAAGTGGTTGTGGAATTAACCTGGGAACTTGTGGTTTACTTTTTGTGTTGAAATGACAGATACATTTATACATATTGACATGTTTTTTTTGTTTTTTTTTAGTGCTTTAATTAATTCTTTGATGCTGACTTATAAACGAATAGGAGTGTACAATGTTTAGAGCTCACAGGCATTGGCTGTACATTTTATTGCTTTTATTTTTTTGCTACTGGGAATAGTGTTGGCAATAGCTGTGTAAAACATTCATAGACCTGCAGGACATTCATATATTGTACATTATTAACAAGATAGGTACACAGTCAAGACAGAACATGAGACTGATCTGAAGATTGACAGCCATTGAAACTGCATTCTCATTCATTCATTCATTTTGTTAATTTTAGAAAGCAGATGCATAGTTGTACTAGTTTTAATGTACTACTAGTTTTACTGAAATATGAAGAAACATGTTAGTGAGCAACATTTTTAGTGCTTATAATCTGGCTGACTCCTATTAAGTAAAATCCTAGAAGTATTAAGAGTAAAAGAGACCTGATTAAGTGCAGTATTCAATGGCAAGGAAGGAAAAGTGCACTTTTCATGTACAGCATTTCCAGTCTATGAATATATGGCTGTCTAGTTTTTGTTAGCTCATTTGCGAAAAAGGTCTAAAAAATTGTGATGAAAGTAATTAGTTTAAAGCATAATTGCCAATAGTATGGAGAGATCTTCAGATCATTAGGAAGAAGAATGAATAATACAAAGTTAACTGACAGCTTACTCATTGGGTTCATCATTGAAAGAAGAAAAACAAATTTAAAGAAGGCAGTATAGTTTTATTACCCACTGAGTAAGCAAATCTGCACGAGAATTAAAACAGACCGTTTTTGATTAAGAAATAAAACTAAGATTGGCCAACACTTTCCAGACCAGAGGCCAGTGATGAGGCTGACCGTGTGGTGCGCTGCTGCTCTGAGTTCCGACGCCACCTGGAGCACCTGAATGAGCAGCGTGCCAGCGAGATTCAAGCACACCTCATCAAGGCTGTTAGTTGCTGTCTAGGCACTATCCGGTGAGACACAGCTGTGGATCAACAGCTTTGTGTACTGGTAGTTTGTTCTCTCTCTTTATACTAACTATATTTTGTTGTTCATTTTTGGGATAACCAGGAATAGATTTACAATGTAGAATCTCATTTCTTGGAAGATCCTTTGCTTTAGAAATTAAACTACAAGTGATTGTCTTTTCTTTTCTTGTATGCTATCAGTTTCTCTTTTCCTGTATGCTAACAAGTCTCCATAACAAGTCATGATTGCCTACTTCAATACAAGAACCATAGTCTTCTCTTGTTCAGTACTGTTCTGGGGTCTCATTCTGTGGTTTGGGTGGGCAGCATCATGATGAATAATGAGAGGGAAAGAAATGGCAAGTTTTTTGTTTTTACATAGTTTACTTAAATCACAATATTGCCCAAGAAGCCAGTTGCTAAGGATGATGTCAATAAGAGAAAGGCCATAATTACTAAAGAAACTAAGGAGATCATAGAAAAACATGATCATGACATGCATGTTAAGCTCAGAAGGATGTAAGGTTGCTTGATTCGTCTCTGTTGTTCACTTTATACACTTTATTGATTTGTCTATCATTCAGCATTGTTATTTGTTTGGAAAGTTACTTTTATTTTGTATTAACTAATTTTTTATTAATATTTTTAGGAGTATGGAAGATTAATAGAATTTCCATTATATTCTGTGGGAAAATGTTTCTGGTTAAAAGTGATCTTCTGAAACTAATTACTCACAGCCTGAGGCAACACTGTTGTGAGATCTGAGCAGGCAGTCTTAGGATATGTATGAGCATTCTGATTACCCTCATCCCAACTACAGCCCATATATAGTCAGCAAACTTTTTGTAAGTAATGTGTATTTTGTATTCAGACCACAAGTTTTCTTATCTGCATATTATACTACATTTTCAGCTACCAGCGCCTTCAGCCTGATGGACCAAAGATTGCTGCAGTATCAAAAGACAATCCACTGGTTCCTCCGTGAGTATATAAATTTGTGTTGTGTTATAATAATGAAGAACTTTTACTATGTTTACTTTTCATTGTTTGAAAGATTTAGCTTTAGCATTGTCTCACTGTATATAACAAGACCATAATTCTTTACTGCAGGTACTTTACTCATTATGGAAAAGACACTACACTGGAGGAAGAGGAGGCCCTGATGTTTGGCCCGAAAGCTTCCTTCTTAATGGCCCACAATGGCTGGGTCATGGGGGATGATCCACTAAAAAACTTTGCTAGAGAAGAATCGTATGTATACTTGAGGAGAGAATTGGTTGCCTGGGGGGACAGCGTTAAGCTGAGGTACGGCAATGAACCCAAGGACAGTCCATACCTGTGGGACTTGATGAGACGCTACTGTGAGTACACTGCTCGCATCTTCCATGGCATCCGTCTTGACAACTGTCACTCAACACCTATCCATGTTGCTGAGGTTAGTGAAATCTGTCTCCCAATAATTCATGTTGCAAGTTTGCACAAATTACATGATAATGAGAATGAATTGGATCTTCAGCTCTCATGTTTCTGATCTGATCATTCTACCTTTGAGCAACCATACATTTAATTACTCCATCTAAGTTTTTATTTATGCCAGATATTAAAGTTTTTTTCTTGTTTATAGAATAATTTTTATTTCAGTACATGTTGGATGCTGCAAGAAAAGTTAGACCAGACCTGTATGTGATTGCAGAACTCTTCACAAACTCTGATCTGACAGATAACATATTCATTAACCGGCTGGGGATCAATTCTCTCATCAGAGGTGAGAGCCATGAAAGCTTCGTAAAATTTTGACTGTTATGCAATGCTGTTTTAAATCGTGAAATAAGTGACCTAGGCCCTGCTAGCCATGAAATCCAACCAGCAATCTCTATGTAGTGTTCATGTGTAGCATGTGGAATCATGAAATTGCTAATTCTTTAAGTGTGTGTGTGTGTGTGTGTATTTACAGATTTGTTTACTTGATTGCACTTGCATGATGCCCAGTGGGCAACCTGATGTCTTTGTCTTACCATACTTTACTTTGTCTCAGTATTGATTGTTACAATATTGTATTCACATTTACTGAAGTCTTTCCTCTCTCAGTATGCACTTCTTTTTCATTAGGCAGTAACTACTATTGCAAAGCATAAAAAAGTGCAATATGCTTAGAACTTTATCCTGTGTAGGATGTTGCTTCATGTATTTTCTTTTCCTCAGAGGCCATGTCGGCCCCTGACTCTCATGAGGAAGGTCGACTGGTGTACCGCTATGGTGGTGAGCCTGTGGGAGCCTTCCTGTTGCCTCCTGTGCGACCACTTGTCCCTTCAATTGCTCATGCCATGTTCCTTGACCTTACTCATGACAACAGGAGTCCAGCTGAAGTCCGTACTGCCTGGGACATGCTGCCATCCACAGCCCTTGTCAGTATGGCCTGCTGTGCCACTGGCTCAAATAGAGGTTATGATGAACTTGTACCTCATCATGTAAGTGCACATATACATGATAGCTCTAAGTTTTCATTGGCAGGTGAAAGTACTTGTGATGAATTAACATAATTAGGAATTTGGCAGGTGAAAGTACTTGTGATGAATTAACATAAATAGGAATTCAGTGTCTAATAAACGAACATTTGGAATTAAGTTGTATACATCCATAAAGTTGTTCATCTACACACATATTTTATTAGGAAAGGCCATCACATATGTATAAAGTTACCATCTGTATTTCAAAATGCAACTTGCAAAGAAAATTGCAATATGAAATATTTGAGATGTATTTGCTTAGCTTTGTTGTTGTTACTTTTGTTTCAGATCCACGTGGTGGATGAGCAGCGGGTGTATGCAGCCTGGAGTGAGAGCAGCACTCAACGTGGAGAAGTCAACAAGAAGTCTGGAATAATCGAGTGCAAAAATCTGCTGAATAAGCTTCATTTTGAGCTAGGCGCAAGTGGTTTCAATCAGGTGTGTAAAACATGAACTATGTAGGTAATTAATTCCAATATCTTGTGTTGAAAGAAAAATTTTCTTGTGATATACTTTTCATAAACTAGCATTTATGGTAAAAATGTATTCTAATTATAATGACTGACAATGACTTAATGACCGCTTTCCACTTTTAGGTGTTTGTGGACCAAGTGACAGAACATGTGGTGACAGTAACACGTCACAACCCTGTGAGCCACCAGAGTGTGGTACTTGTTGCTTACACTTCCTTCAGGCCCCCGGCACAGATCAAGGCCACAAATATACGTCCCTTGAAGGTGCAAGGACGACTGGAGGAAATTATCTTTGAAATGCAAGTGAAAGGAACAAAGGAAGAGTGAGTAAACAAACTATGTATTTCAACTAAAATCTGTTGGAAAGAAGAAAGTATGTTATGATGGAATAAGGTTTATTAATAGCAATCCCCTCTTCTTACAAGGTTTTCCACTTCACAGTTGACAGTTGTGTACTAAAGAGTGTTATGGTTGTCAGTTATATATTTACTATCTTTTATGCAAAACTTTCAGAGATGCAGACAAGAAGATCCCAGGAGTTTTTGTGCCCGATTTGGAATTTATCAATGGATTAGAAAATTTCAATGTGGAAGTGAAGGAACACTTGACTCCTGCACAATCCACCTTTGTGCAAGTTACATCCAGTAGTGACTCAGACATGACAGTCTGTGAATACACCTCCAAATTTACTCCTGGCAGTGTAATAGCTTTCAGGTACGACAAATGTTAAGTATGTATTGTTACATTAACCCTTTGAGTATCATTGCTTTCTCCCCAAACTTAGTAAGATAGTTTAGTGCAAGTTGATAAATGATGGCAAAGGAGTGATAGAGTAATTAAAATCATCTTTGTGCTTATAATTTTTTATTTGTGGTATGAGCCAGTTGTTCAAAAGGAGGGTCATATGCTTTAGCAGTCAAAGGATTAAGCATCAACATATTTTACAGATGATTTTGTTACCAATTTAACTTGAAGGTTTTTCTTAAATTCATGATCTCTTGACTTGAATATTTTCTCCTCTTTAGATTAAGTCTTCTGCCTCGTGCTCAGTCTGCTGTCAATAAGATTCGTGGAACTCTGTCAGAGTTTGGTTATAAGGTAATGTACATTATGATTGAAAGAGTGTGTCTTGATAATGCAGATGACTTTATTTGATCACTGTTCATGGTGTGCATTTAGAACTGAAAGCTAAAGTGTTAAAATAATGATCAATGATTTGATATATGTACTACAGAAAATTCTTATAAATTCAAATTTTTCATGCTTCTCCAGGATGTAATTGTAAGTTACTGAATAAGATTATTATGTACAGTGTGTGTGTGTGTGTGTGTGTGTGTGTGTGTGTGTGTGTGTGTATATATATATATATATATATATATATATATATATATATATATATATATATATATATATATATATATATATATATATATATATATATATATATATATATATATATATATATATATATATATATATATATCCTACTTAAAAACTTATATTTTATATTGTAACATGAAAATTTTTATAGAATACATTCAGATTCATGTAATTTTTAGAAATAATAAGATAACCTCGTATCAAATCAAATACTCGGAGGGAAATGAGTTTTCTCAAAATTGGAGAAATGTAATACGAAAACTACATTTTGTTTTCAGTCGAGGATTTCTGAAGTCACCACACACAACCCAGTGTTGACTGACATAGTGAATGGCCTCAGTCTGGTTGATCTAAACCGTATCCTGTACCGCTGTGATGATGAGGAGAAGGATGAAGGTCGGGGATGGGGTGCCTACAACATCCCTAACTATGGGCCACTGCTCTATTGTGGCCTGCAAGGTAATAAAATAATTATATAGGTACAACATTTTTTTTATATCTCAAATGATTACTGTCATTCACATTATTCCAAATGAAATAGCATATATGTGGCATGCATACACACATGCACCCACTTCCCTTGACTATATTGAAACCCATCATAGCTCTCTCTCTCTCTCTCTCTCTCTCTCTCTCTCTCTCTCTCTCTCTCTCTCTCTCTCTCTCTCTCTCTCTCTCTCTCTCTCTCTCTCTCTCTCTCTCTCTCTCTCTCTCTCTCTCTCTCCCCAACTTCCTGACCTTATACAAGAACAAGGCCCAGCAGCACATGATTTGAATATTAAAAATTATAATCTTGCAGGTGTTGTGTCTGTGCTTAGTGAGATTCGTGTGGTCAATGACCTTGGGCATCCTCTGTGTGGGAATCTGCGTGATGGTGACTGGCTGCCAGACTACATTGTAGGTCGCCTTAAGTTTGAGCCATCAACTCAACGGCTGGCAGGCTGGTTGGAGGTAGGAAGTTCATGTAACATGTGGGGACTGCTATTGGAGGACTTTTATGCAAGTTATAATAACATAACCTAGTAGAAAATCCATCTAATGAAAAATTACTTCTTACAAGTTGTCCTCAGTACTTCTTGCTACATAGTATAAGAAGGCACATTTGGAACAATCTTAATCACAGAACAGTTAGGGAACTGAGTATTACTATGATTCCATGAAAACTGAGCTTTAGTTTCAATTAAATACATATCTTATTTGCCATTTCTTCCAATTTACAGGAGGTGTTTGGTTACTTGAGGGATGTGCCTCGCTATCTCATCCCAGCATATTTTGATTCCATCGTTACCAGCATCTACCTCACCCTCATCAATAGGGCATGGGCACTGATGGGAGAGTAAGTACTTGAGAGAGAGAGAGAGAGAGAGAGAGAGAGAGAGAGAGAGAGAGAGAGAGAGAGAGAGAGAGAGAGAGAGAGAGAGAGAGAGAGAGAGAGAGAGAGAGAGAAATATAAACATTAGGAGAATGAAAGTTTTGCTTAAAGATAAATTACCCAATCTGTGCTTTAGTCCTTGGTAACATCATCAACATTCTTATCTTTGCAGATTCATCTCTGAAGGGTCAAACTTTGTCAAGGCTCTTGGTTTATGCTCAGTGCAATTTTGTGGCACTGTGAAGTCTGCCCTGTTGCCACCTTTGTCTCCCAACTTGAGGGACCCCAAGCCTCCTTCTTTCACTGATGGTTCTGGTAACCAAATTCAGTTGTCTGCTACCATTGCAGCTGGTGAGTCCAATAGCCATACTATAAATCATCCTTATCACCTTTCCTTTCCCTTCATTGGAGATGCTTGTGAGCTAGGTTGGTACTCCTGGCAGACGTATGGATATGGGAAAACTTTATAATTAAAACATTTTATACACATATAATGAGTATAATGCACAAGCATAATAATACATGTAGTGATTGATCAAATAGCAAATACATTAGTATAATCATGTATACAACATAGAATAAGAGATTTGTTTACCTCGCAAGTCTCACCATGTCATTCTCCAAAGTAAAGCCACGGTCTTTGTAATTTTGTAATACTAAATTTTATTTGCATTGATTTTTTTTTCTAGCACCCTTTCATAAAACTACTTGTGGCCACACACAAACCAAAACTAAACTCCATTTGTACCCCCTTTAAACTCTTGCTAAACTGTTCATCTGCATTCCTTAAATTTCCTCAGTTATGCAGTCACTGGTAAAAATTTGTTTTACATGCAGTTTTCATAATATTTAATGATTCCTTTATCTTTCCATTCAGGACTACCTCACTTCTCTGTTGGCTACATGCGAAACTGGGGTCGAGACACTTTCATTGCCCTCCCTGGAAACCTTCTCATCACCAGTAGATATGAAGAAGCCAGGTGAGTTTAAGATAAACCAGATATAATGAAGCCTGGAATGTTGAAAATAACATTCTGATTATAATTAATTAGTTATCTGATTATAATGAATTAGTTAATCATTATATTGTGTACTTCACTTTTTAGTTTCACTTCCAAGGCCTCTTTACTGAATTCACTTATGGCAAATTTTTTCAGTTGGCTTTTATAACCAGAGTAGTTTGAATTAACAAATATTTGATCTGTCTCACTGAGCAGGTGGATCATCTTGGGATTTGCTGGCACAATGCGTCATGGACTTATTCCAAACCTCCTGGATGGTGGGAAAAAGGCAAGGTTCAACTGTCGAGATGCCATCTGGTTCTGGCTGCAGGCTATCCAAAGGTAGGTTAATGTTTAGTAGCATAGTAGTATTATACAGCTTTTATAAGGAAAATAAATCATACATGAAGCATGGTTGGTGAAATGAAAATAGCCTATTAGGGTGTGTTTATGTTTGGTTGTGATCTTGTAGGCTCTTTTTAAGAGTTAAGTAGATCTTCATATTTCAGTATTCACTGTTAATTACTTTCAGTACACCCATTTCTAAACATTAAATTATCCTTTCAGATATGTAACAGTTGTGCCCAATGGTCATGAAATTCTGAAAGACAAGGTTTCACGATTATACCCATCAGATGACTGTTCTCCACAAGAACCTGGGAAATCTGTAAGTTTTTGTACATTGTCTTGCTATTTAAGACGCATTCACTGAGAAAACTTTAGTTTAATAATGAAAGCAAGAAGGTATCTTAATTTAAACCCAAGAAGGTATCTTGATTAAACCTAAACTTGTTTTCAATAAATGGTGATATACTTCGTCAATGAAAACACGTACTTTGAAAACAGGATCAGTAAATTTGCTTCCCCACACTTACATATTTTTCAGGACCAACTGCTTGAGGAAGTCATCCAGGAGGGTCTCCAGCGCCACTTCCAAGGTGTCAAGTTCAGGGAAAGGAATGCAGGTTTCCAGATTGACCGGCAGATGAATGATGATGGATTCAACAATAATGTGGGAGTTGACCTGGAAACCGGTGAGGAACCTGCACATACTTAAGAATGATAGCACCAAACCTCATAAAATTATTACTGCCAATGATGAAGGGCCCATAGATGTAAATATAATTAAGCCAGAGTTATTTTTACAGGTTTTGTGTATGGTGGCTCGGTGAATAACTGTGGTACATGGATGGACAAAATGGGATCAAGTGAGTTGGCAGGCACCAAGGGTAAACCAGCAACACCTCGTGATGGCAGTGCTGTAGAAATTATTGGTCTTTGCAAGTCTGCTCTTGCCTTCCTAGGTCGGATGCACAAAGAGGGCAAATACTCCTACAATACTGTGGAGCAATGTGATGGAACAGGTGTGTGGGAATGTGTGATGTCCAGTGACAATGCAATTTATCAGTACATTTTCTGTATGTACCTCTACTGAAATCAAATGCATTTTCATATTAATCAAAGTTAATGATTTAATAGATGAAGAATTAACATTAATGAACAAGACAAATTTTGTCACTATTTGTAGACTAAATTGCTTTCTTTTTGCAACCCAGGAAAGGTAACTAAATGGACATATGAATTCTGGGAAAAGAAAATTGAAGAAAACTTTGAAAAGCATTTCTGGGTCAGTGAAACCCCAATGCCTGAAAGTGAACCCAGACCAGAGTTAATTCACCGCAGAGGAATATACAAAGACTCTCACAATGCTTCACAATTTTGGGCAGACTTCCAGTTGCGGTGCAACTTCCCAATTGCTATTGCTGTGGTGAGTAGGAAAATGGAAGCTTTCATGAATAAGACTGACATGTTTATAATGATACATAAAGGTCTTGCTTCTCAGGCAGGTGCATTATCGTCATCTCTGTGCTACTCTGCCACTGGATATGTTTATTCCCTACTTTATATTTTATAAGAATGATGCATTAATTTCTTACCTTGTATCTTATTCACGTGATACATTAGTATTAATTTCTTCAAGTAATACATTAATTTGTCTCCTTTTGTTCATCCCATCAGTACACGTAAAACACACAACAATTCCATGTTATCTTTGTAAGAAAGATTTAAAACCCTCTATCTTGTCTGCAGGCTCCTGAAATGACTACACCCAAAAATGCCTGGGTTGCACTGAAGAATGCTGAAGAAATCTTGCTAGGTCCTCTGGGCATAAAGACACTGGATCCTAAGGATTGGGCTTATAATGGGAATTATGACAACTCTAATAACACAGCAGACTCCAAGTTAGCCCATGGCTTCAATTATCATCAGGGTCCAGTAAGTAAAAGTCTAATAGTGCTAATTAACATTTTTCCTGTCATTTATAACAGATTATCTGTATAATCTCACCACCCTATACTGTGGAGTCAGCTGAATCAGCCAGAAAGGGAGTTATAATAGTTTAGGTAGATGGAGAAAATGGAAGAAGAAAAACTGGTATAGAATACTGGGCTAGATATATGAGATAAAGGAAAGTGGAAGGTAAATTGTCTTAGATACTGAAATCAGATTGTCTGTGCATAAAAGCTGGAGCATGACTGGGATGAAGGAAGAGCAGCTGTTGATGCATGAATGGGAGAAAGCCCTAAATTTACAACACCTGTGGAAAGTTACAAGAAAAGATGTCCCCTACTCCCCTTGATAAGTGATCACTTGCAAGTGATGGTTGTACAATGGCAACTCTCTGACAGGCTGTATAGCCTGACATTAGTTTCAAGTCAGGGTGTTACTCAGCTGTTGAAAGAGAGGCTAGTCCTGGTTTCCCCTAACCTCTCCCCCCTTCTACCCATACAAAATAATTTTCTGTCAGATTTAGCTAGCCACTTCAAAAGATTATAACTTGAGAGATCACGACTTGAATAATTACCTTGCATGAAGCATGCCTTGGCTGGAAGGAAATATTGGAGTGTACAAGTTGGAGTATGGCAGCAAATTTTGCAATACTCAAGAAAGTACATGCTCTGCCACCTGGCCAAATTCTGCCTCTTTTCTGGATGTCTAGATGTCTGGATGTGCTTGTTTTAGGCTGTGACACAGATATTCACATCCTATAAGCTTGTAGGCGGGGTTTCCCTTTGGCATCCAGAAACCACAGCACGAGATGGAATTTGGCCAGTTGGTAGAGCATGTGCTTTCTTGAGCTATGCAAAAATTGCTACCTTACTTGGACTTGTACACTCTGATATCAACCCAACAAATGCATGCTTGCATGCAGGCTGAGTTTTTTTCTCTTGAATCATCATTCCAACCATCCTGAAAGTCAAAGCAAGATCTTAATGACAGGCTAAATATGACAATGTGATTTATACATGGGAGGGGACAACGGGGAAGCAGGACAAATCTCCTCTCTGACAGCTGAGTATCTTTGTAAGAAAGATTTAAAACCCTCTATCTTGTCTGCAGGCTCCTGAAATGACTACACCCAAAAATGCCTGGGTTGCACTGAAGAATGCTGAAGAAATCTTGCTAGGTCCTCTGGGCATAAAGACACTGGATCCTAAGGATTGGGCTTATAATGGGAATTATGACAACTCTAATAACACAGCAGACTCTTAAAACCAGTGAAAAGCTGTCATCTAAGAATATTCATCCACAAGTGATGAAATGGTGATGGATGCACACATTTATTATAGACCTTCATCAAAGGGACTAGAGGTCATTTTGCCTTGAAATTTTCAGCAGATACTGTACCTATATTTGGACTAGAATTCACTTGTAGCTTGGAACTGGAGCCAAACCTACTTTAATAACCTCATTGCTGATCAGTCCTTGGTTTTGTCAGTTTGTCTCCTACTGAAATGCTGACCTCTCCAAACTACAAGTTTTACTTTCTCTTTTCTGTATTTATTAATGTGTGCAATACTTTCTTGGTTTCTTGATCATTAGACAAAAAAAAAATTATTGTAAATTATTCATGTGTTAAATGAAACTGAATTTGACAAAAATAAATGTGTTAAAATTAAACAATTTGACAAAAAAAAAAAAGATAATGTGAGTTTATGAGTTACATGACAAGTGGCTTAGCATCATGAGAACAAATACCCACACAAAGCCACTGTTGTCTGGCTTACCACCCTCTTCTTCTGCCTTACCAAAGATCTGATATCACTGTGTTCAGGAAAACATCCTCTATTACATAATAATAGTTCTGTTTACAATTTAAAGATAATGCATCATAGATAATGTGCCATAAACACTTTAACTCCATCTTACTTAAATTTAACTCCATCTTACTTAAATTCATAATACCTCTTATTTTTTTGGTCAGCTTTTACTGAACACATCCACAATCTTATTTTAATTTCACATTCATACATATTACTGTGTTATTCTTTTGTCCAATGATTAGGAGGAATCTTAATCAAGTAAGTACTGCTGAAAAAAAAGAATGATACAGGAAAGAGATATAAAACTTGCAGTGAATGATAGGCTGACTGACCCACAGACCAGTTAAGAGATGAAGTTATGTACATGAGGAGCTTCATCTCCAACCGCAAGCCACAAGTCAGTGGACTTCAGGAAACCTTTTCAGCTGTAGGGCTTTAATGAGGAAGATTCTCCTCAACTGATCTTAACACAATGTGGTTTCTTCACACTTGACCTAGTACTATCCTTTCTACACTCAGAGAACGCTAAGTAATTATCTAAGAACATTTGCTAGAGACTGACATTCATATGGATAATGACTCCTCCTCCTCTCATCCTTTCAGGAGTGGTTATGGCCTGTTGGGTGGCTTCTGCGTGCACAACTTGCCATTGCACCCAAGGTGGGGGGTACTGAAGAGCTGGCCCGCACTATGGGCCATGTGAAGTCCCTCATGGCCAACCATCTCACCCATCTACTTACCTCCCCCTGGCGCTCCCTTCCAGAGCTGACAGATGCCGAGGGTGCCTTCTGTAAAGACTCCAATCCAGCACAGTCGTGGAGCACAGGCTGCCTTCTGGAGGTGTGTCTCTGAAACTGACAATTTTTGCTTAATATTAAATATGCACAACTATAGTTATCTTAAAAAGCTTATACTAAATCTGGCCATAATCTTTATTATGGCAGTTTCCTACCAACAGTGAAGAATGAATGATTGCATTAAATGCTAATTTGATAATTGCTTATTTGTTTCCAACTTTATTAAAGAAAAATTTTAAAGGGTTTAGAATTAGGGCACTGTTATCATTTAAAAACAAACAAATTCTTTCCAGGTGTTATGGGAGTTGGATCACATAGAGCGAAGTCTCAACATCTCCGCTAACATTTGAAGAGAGCCGGGCTACGCCACCATCCTTCCCCTGAACAACCTGCCCCAGGATCCCTCTACACTCCCTGTGCTGTGCCAACATGAATTTCCCACTAGCACCTACTTCCCTTTAGATGACAATAGGCAGCACTACAAACTAAGTCATGAGTCCCAAGAGTCAAGTGAAACCTTTGATACAGCTTACCCAACCCTGCAGCAAAGAGCTCCACAGACCAGCAGGATTGTTATCACAACTAATAATGTCAATCCCTCACTTTCATATGTCAAAGAAGTGGATGTAGGCAACACTGTTATTTCTTATGTTCCCCGTAATATTGTGTTCAGTGAGGACCCAGACTTTTTTGATACTGTCCATGATGTTGTTCATGTTAAGTGTTTCCAAACCGACATTAACTTTTCTATTGCACTCCTGTGCAAGCCACAGGATATCTCAGAGAATTGTCTTGTTGTTTGGGCAGTAGATGAGAAAGTCCGGCAAAACGCGATGTGGAGTAGCCCGGAATACTTGAAAAGAAAAGATGAAAAACCCCAGATAAGTGCGAAAGTTCCCTGGTCAAGGAGCAAAGGTTCAAATAAGGAACAGCTGCCAAATACTTCATCCAGGGGGCCAGTTATGATGGAACCTCTCTACCAGAGTGTAAGATCAAACCCAAAGAAATACCAGGGAAGAGTACCTTCCATAGTGGCCTTATTAAGCCATCATGCCAAGAGTCACCATAAGACTCAAAAGAGTGCACTGCAGTCTGAGTTGCCCATTACTAAAGTATTCCAAGAAGATTCCTCAGAGAAAGATAATGTAGTATGGCAGCAAAATCGGTTTGCTCCCATGTCTCAGGAGATTCACCGAGCCATGGCTAGAGAAGAGGAAGCTATTTTGGATATTTCTAATAAACAGAAGGCTGATTTTAACAGAGGAGGAGGATACAGCTTCAGTTACCATCTGAGCCCATCAACCATGCCAGCATCACCAAGCAGGCCTTCAGTGCTCAACCTGCCACCTCCACCCCAGATGCCATTGCCCCCTTTGCCAGAAGTCCATGACTATGCAGAGCCTAAGCCTGGCCCATCCTCCAGGGGTGAGACTGGCCTAACACCACCCAAGCCATCAGTGTCGTGGAAAGAATTCCAGTCCAGCACGGTCACCAAAGTTCATAAACTCTGTCAGCCAGTGGCATATAAAGCTCAGAGACTGTCAGAATCAGTTACTTTCTTGAATCCCTACACTCAGAAAACAGAATGTGAGACATCAGCAGAAGAAAAGGGTTCAAGTCAGATCATTGTAACTCCTCATTCTGAAAAACAGAGGAGGGAGTCAACATCCCTGTTTCTTCCAGATGATGATCTTGTTAAACCTAAGGATATAAACCAACAGAAACTCTCTACTGTCTTGGTTTTGTCATTGTTTGTTATTGCTCTTATTATTTTCTATCTAGTTTATTTCCTATAGATATTTCTTTGTGATTTGTATCACACTCGTATGTTTTTAATTGAGACACAGTTAGTTGATAATCTGAGCTGTTCTGAGGGAGCTTCTAGACTCAGTGTTGTAGCTTACATGACGTGTTAAATGTTTTGCTTCAAGGACGAAAAAAAGTTATCTAGTTTGCACAAATACCTGAAAAGCACTCAAGCAATAAGCATATAGTACCAGCTGGTTTATGAGCAGTTAAGCAATAATGCAGCAGCTGGTTCATATGTTTCTTATGCTTTTCATTACTTACAATGTACATGTTGTTAGCTAAAATAATTATATGAAGAATACTGTTACACCTACTGTATGTAAGACACTCGTGCAAAGAAAGATATATTGCATGACTATTCTACAAGATAATTTTAGAAATATCTAATTACCATGTTGCCTATTATTGATTTTTAATTGCTGTTTATGTTGTATGCAGTGTTGCTTTATAAGGATGGTGTTGTTTTGATATTTATAGATTATATATACATAGTTTTATGTTTATATATATATTCGATGCTTGATTCAATAAATTAACTACTGAGAAGGGGTTTTCATAACCATGCATAGATAAGTATGTACAGAATAAAGGACTGTGTGTGATCCTCAAGATATCTTAGACTTTACATCACACCATGATGCTTAATGTGTTAAAAGTTATCTGCAATGGGGCAACTATCACAACAAGGCATCCCTGTCTATACACAAATACAGTCTGTTAACTAGAAGCTGAATTGCGAGTAATGGTCAGACTATAATGTTCCAGACAATACAGTTTACAAAATGGTGTTGGATACTGTTTAGGGATTCAAGTTACTTTACATGAGAGCTACATTAAGGAGTGATTATAGTAAAAGAGTGTGGGTCTGTTGGAGAATGGAGATAAAACTGCAGTGAGAAGTGGAAAGATTCTGTAAGAACATCTGGTACACTAAGAGCGGGGAGGAGATGTTGGGAAGGGTTTTGATGCCCAGACAGCAGGGGCATGCCATAAAATAAAGTGTACCAAAAGGGAGCAAAGGTTGGGAGGGGATCATGACATGGAGCAAAGTTGTGTGTGAGGTGGGTGTGACCAATATGAGTGAGTGCATTTCCCCACCACCCATTCTTGAAGGTCATATATATCCAGGGGAAACTTGAGTTTCCCCCTGCTTATTACTGAAAAGATTGGGCCAGAAAGACTGCCAGTGGCTGTAAAGAAACATTCTGAATGTAAAATAGTAGTTGATAACAGGTATTTTGTGGAAGAGGCAAGAATATGAGATCATTACGGCAAGGCATACAAGAAAATTAGCTTTTACATTGCTGGGGATTCTGACATGACTCAATACCCAGCAAAAACAAATGGATTTGACAGACAAACAGGCAGCAGAACTAGTTGTGAATTTCTGAGACAAGAGCCCTATTTGCATATACATGGGATATTGAAGGAAGTAAGCATAAAGTTTATGGTAGAATATGAGATTTGGGTAACTGGAAATGACTGATGAGCAGATGTAGGGAGGATGAGCCTGGGAGATATAGTGTGAGCAGGAGGAGGAGGGGAGAGAGTGTGGGAAAACTAAACTGAGAAAGCAGTGTGTACGCAAACAGGTAAGGGTAAACATAAGATATTAACATTGTGGAAGGACTGAAATACTAAGTTTAGCTAGAAAGAAAACTGATAGGATTGGTAGGCACAATAGTTGAGGGAAAGAAATGCACGCTAGCATGAAAGGAATGGGATACTGATTGTGCAAAGAAAATTTCACCTTGGGGAGCAGTGAAAGGTGCAGAGGGCTAAATGGCAAACTGGGTGTACTAAAGAAAGAGGTAAATGCTAAATAACACATATGGCATCTATAATCCAGCATGGAAAGAACCAAGGCAGTATGTGGGTGAAGAAGGGTCTTTTGGTCAATACCTCAAGGCATATCGGATAAAGTGTGCAGAAGTTGGAGGTGTTGGAGGGTGGTTGCCTTAATGGAAGTGATCTGATCTTTCCATGTCAGTTGTGAGTCAAAAGTCAGACCAAGGAATTTTCCAGTTCAGTGTTGGTTAAAAGGTATGTTATACAATGTAAGGGAAGATAGGAATACTCTGTGGGATCAAAAAAAGACAGAAGAATTTTGTAGGAAAGAACTGTAATGAATAAACATTACATTGTTCACAAATTATTCTACCTACATTATCCAACTACTCTAATCTGTCATTATATTCAATGGTGTTCTTGTCCTATCTAGTCCCTGTCTATCATAGCATTTTCAATCTACCATTGCTCCTCCTCCAGTTATAAAAATACTATTATGGTAGACCTAGTTATGCAAATACTCTAATTGCAATCATGATTTAACAACACAAATCTACCATCACGAGTATCATGCTTAAACTAATTTTGAAGATCTAATTGAACTTACCTGTAATTTCTATATGTGGTCATATCAGACGAGGGACAGCATGTTACACATGAACTGGTCCAATATTCAGGATCAAGTTGTATGGAGTGGAGGGAATGGAGCATCCTGAAACCATGTATTAAGGTTAGTTATTCAATAAATCTGATACTGATGAATCACTGAATTTTTTTGATAGATCCTGATAGGCTTGGATGGCTTGTATTAACGTGGTAGCCCTTTCCATTAGAAATTGCCATTATAGTTTTACAGATGCTATTTTCCGATCCCTTAATGAACTAGTGATTTATGTTTATAGAAATCTTTACACAAATCGACAAATCAAAATTTACCAGATATAAAACTTTAATGTGATATAATATAATCAATATATTCATCATCTTAAGGCAGAAGCCTAATAGTCCACACTTGGATATGGTGATCATGAGGACCTAAACTCAAATCCTACCTCAAGCCGTTAGTTTTTCAAGCTATTGTCAAGTGCCAAAAGAATACCCACATGCATCCTATCAAATAAAAAAATGTCTGAATCATGTACAACAGAAACCATAACACAATTTAAAGAATAAACCACGATCATCATGTTCTATTATTCCAATGCAGAACAATACACTACCTTAACTCTATCTACCTGCTGACACCATCCTATAGCAAAACTTTCATGTTCATAAAAACCCTTACCTGGCCTTCTTCCTTTAAGTTGGTTACTCTAGCACCTCATACTCCACACTCATGACAGTAGACCGAGTTCACATAAAATCAGTGGATCTTGAATATTTTTGTAAAATTAGGCAATGCTTGCAAAGTAATCAAAATTACAACCAATGACCACAGATATCTTCCTCAGATTTCAAATTCAGTTGGTTTCTTCCTTCTCTACTGAAACAAAGCACTATGATTCATTAGATTAGTTGAGCATTTTTCTAAGTGGCCCATAGCATTGTCTCCACTTAAGAAATCCAATCAGCATGACCTATTTCATGCTGCCCCATAGAAGTTGTCAAACAAAATACTGTCTTTCTCAAGGGGATAGTTGGTGTCATCACAGTCTTTATTAAGAGCAAAATGCTAAACAATAAAAATTTAAAAATAACAAATCTACAGTAACAATCACAATGTAACTTGAAACAATTCAGACTACAACTGTTCAGTCTGCCGACACCACAAACATCAATTTAAAAATCAATGGTTTATCTAGTAACATTGTCAGTAGTGAATAGTTCAAATATAGATCAAAATTAGTCACCTAAAACAGTGGCACATACTAGACTTCTGTTTCATCCAAATGAAATAGTAACTTGTCCTGCATGAAATGTATCAGAGTTCCTTCAGACATAAATGCATGGTACCTATGATATAATGCCTTGCTGTTTGTTTTAAACTTGACATTCATTAGTCTTCAAGTTTGTTTCCCTCTAATATATCTAGCACTGTTAGTAGTTTTCAAAAGTATCAAAATTCAAACATTAAGATCCCTTTGCACAGCTACCATGGTACAATTACAAACTTCCATAGGAATGAAAAATTGTCCACACAATCACCGTAGATCTTGCTGGATACTTATCAAAATAAATAATTCCACAATACATAATTATAAAACAGGATTACAAAAAATCTCTACCCACAATTTGATCAATCATATTCAGCAAAAGCATGTGAACATAAAAATGAATAAGCCTGCACACATGTCAAAATTTAATAACCTGCACATAACTACAGAACAACAAACTTCCCTTCCACTGGGAACTGAGGGAAATGGATCTTGGGTTTGCTTTCATAAGAGAGTAAGACATGGCCAATTCAAATTTCACATTTACACCAGAAATTTTTAATACACACTTTCCTTTATTCTGCTGACCACATTAACATAGAAGGCAAACATAATCCAGGAATCAGCAAGAAGTCAGTTAGCAAACTACTTCTGGCTTTTCTTCAGACTTCTTTTCTTCAGTGGTATCCACCTTGGCCTCAGCCTTCTTTTTCTGCAAATATAAATCAAGATTTCATTGAAATGTAGGGTAGATACAGAAATGAGTAGACTTGGGCATTGCAAAGTGTCATGGAATTTCTTCCTGGTAAATTATGCTCAAGGATATTTGAGCTGCCCATAGTGATGGTTTCACTGTCTTTGCTAAGTTAACTAGCATCTTAAGTGAGAAAGGAATATTGGACATATGCAGAGCCCACCAGTGTTTTGCAGTACAAACAAAGGAATTTGGTCACTTGGACTGCTCAGTCCCAAGCAGGTTCAGATTTCAGAGTTGATTTACCCTAAGGTTTTATTACCAAAATACTTACTTTGAATTATACATACCTAATAATAATAATAATAATAATAATAATAATAATAACAATAATAATAATAATAATAATAATAATAATAATAATTTAACAAAAAAGGACATCTGTCCATCTAAGAAATTTTTACATCTGGATACTGGATACTGCACTCACGCTCCATTGAAAAAGATCATTTAAAGATTCTTAAGCAGGTTCCAAATTATAATTATTCATAAGGCCAATGTAAGAATATTGTGATCTTTGGAGGGCACATCAACAAAAGGTGAAGAGATGCAGGTATATGGACAATCTATCTGGGAAATCCACTTCAAAAATTTCTGAAACAGTTCAGGTTTCCTCATCATCTGGAGAAAT
This sequence comes from Scylla paramamosain, assembly GCF_035594125.1. Classification (NCBI taxonomy): domain Eukaryota; kingdom Metazoa; phylum Arthropoda; class Malacostraca; order Decapoda; family Portunidae; genus Scylla; species Scylla paramamosain. The sequence goes on from NC_087178.1 coordinate 19,448,438, forward strand.
AATGAAACCAGAAAACATTGTAAAGATGAACTAATCAATAAGACAAAAAACAAAACAAAGTTGTAATCAGTAAGATAAAAACAAAACAAAGTTGTATTTGTAGATCATGAAACATTACGAGCTCAATTCAATGAAAAAAAATAATTAAAGTAAAAATAACAGGAAAATAGATACAAAATCAAATGATAGAAAGAAATGGTGTAGAGCATACCTCCATATCTTGCTTTGCAAACTTTTCAAACATTCCACCATAGATCTGCTTTTCTCTCAGTTTGTCTGCCTTGATTTTTTGTGTACAGATCATCAGCTGCTGTTTGGCTGCTTTGTTGTTTTGCTCAAGATTAAGACAAGACTGAAAATCCTTCTGTGCCAGTATAGGATCACCCATGCTCAGGTGGGCCTGGAATCAAAGATCACCGTCAGTTACTACAGAAATAGCAAGAATTTCTAGCTTCATTCAAACAACAGATAGTCTAGTTCTGCTTTTATGAATGAGTTGAATTAATTTTGTAATGTGCATGGCTGATGTATTTCTAGACATTTCAATTTCCACTAAAAAGTAAAATAGTTTCAAACTGCTTCCAGGTTAAAGTAAAATGTTCAAAACTGTAAATACCTGGAACAGCTAATGAGCACACTATCATAATTCATCACAAAGGATAAGATTAGGATACTTGAAATAGTCTTACCTGGCCTCTTCTGAAATATGCTTTCACACTATTGGAATCCATGCCAACTGCCTTGGTGGCATGCTCCAGGACAGAGGAGTAATCTTTTAGCTTCAAATACACCATGGAGAGATTGAGATGTCCTGCTAGTAGGACACTTTGACTTTCTGCTTTCTTCTCATCATCCAAACCTAAAACATTATTTGGAGTTTATCATCACAATGTTCTAAAAAGACAGAAACAAGGTCAAACAAGACATAAGGATTTTCCAATTAATTTCCTTTAAGAGTAGAGGAAAGCTGAATATTTTGGAGAGAGAGAGAGAGAGAGAGAGAGAGAGAGAGAGAGAGAGAGAGAGAGAGAGAGAGAGAGAGAGAGAGAGAGAGAGAGAGAGAGAGAGAGAGAGAGAGAGAGAGAGAGAGAGAGAGAGAGAGAGAGAGAGAGAGAGAGAGAGAGAGAGAGAGAATGTAAAGGGGTGGGGGCAATGAATGTCTTCCCATTTGTAAGGAACACCCCATTCCTGCCATCAAGCATCAAGAAGCATAACCCACAAAACTAACAACTGGGTATGTTGTGAAAGTAACAGCAGCATAAGAATGGAACAAATATGCCTTAATTTGCAGCCAAAATCATTATTACAACCTATGCTTTATGAAGTGAGTCTTGCACAGTGGCAATGTTGTGGAAAGCAAATAATATAATCTGATTGTAGGACATATGTGACCAACAAAGGCTAGTAAATATGCTTGATAATGTGTAAAAATGTCACAGAGAAATAAAGTGATGGTGTCTGAAAGGAGAAAGTAAATAGGACAATTTTTTATTGTCCACAAGTAAAAAAAAAATAAATAAATAAAAAAAAATGCTCAAGAGAATATCAAACTAGGCTATACAGAGAAAATGGAGGAGGTTATAAATTTACATTTTTCAGTTCAATCCTGTGCAACCATGGAACTACAGGTGTAATAAGAGAAGGCCATGCAAGCTAGGAAAGTGGTTGGATCACTAGAGTGTATGATGGAACAAAAGGCAGCAGCCATGATAGAAAAAAACAGGACTGAGATGAAATAACAGTACCAACAGTCAACTTTCAAGTACTAGAATGGACAGAATCTGCTAAACTGAAGTTGTTGGTTTCCAAACAAGAGTAGATATAAATTTTTGCCTCAGCCCAACATTAAACTGAGGCTTTAATATCATGACATTGTTTTTAAAATAATTAACATAACTATATAACAATAGAACAACCTGAGGATGTACTTATATGAAGCATCAATGCTACTTCCAAAATTACATCTTAAATTGTTTTTCAGTATGATTTATAAAACCAACAGCAAATAGTTGAGTGCAGTTGCCATACTGTAAATTTTTGATGAAGTAAACTTGTGTCATACTCCTATCTAAAGTACTACCCTTGGTGTTGGCTTCACTGCTGGCTTCCTCCCCTGAGTCACTGCCGTCCTCAGAAGAAGTGGAGTCGGTGCCCACAGAGGAAAGAGTGGCACTTGATAATTATTCTACTTAACTCAGTGTGACTGGAGGCTTATACTCCTAAAATAAGACTCAGCAAATTTAACATCAAAGGAAGTCCAACTATAAACACCCATCTGTATTACTTTTATCTGTTATGTTTAACTGGTTTCATGAAAAAAGATGTTTTCATTCTTTTTTCTTTTTTACTTCTCAAACTCCATATTGTCAGCAACACAAGGATTTAGATTCATATATTTTACTTACCTTTTATAGGAACCATGTTTGTAAAGTACACTCTAAACTTAGTACTACTAATGTCATCAACTAAGTACCATCTGGCTGGCTGAGTGAACCAACATAATCATGCTTTGCTAAAGATGCAAGAGGGAGTATAAGGTTTCCATAATACACACAAAAAGTTTGAAGCTATTGTCAGGAAGGCTACAATTCACTTAAAAAGTTGCAGAACTAAGATTTGTAAGCTCAATATTTGGTGCACCATAATCACTGGCAGACAGCCTGGCTACACACTCAGCAGCTGAGTTGGAGAAATACTACCATTGTATTCTCTGCTCACTGTAAAAGCTAACCAAAAGAAACAGAGCAGGGAGATTTGGAAACATTTCATGTTTAATCCAACAATAAGACAAGCCATAATGCTTTGCCATGGCTATCACTATTTAAGAGGATCTCAGTTTGGTATATAAGCTAACTGATAAATTGAAATTTTAGATGAAGTTGAATATATATAGAGGCTTTTCTTGTCGAACCATACAATATATAACTGAATCTTCCTGAAAATCCAATGCAATCATGAAATTCAGTTACTCATACAAATATTGGGAAAACTGAAATGCAAAAAATCTGTCAACTAACTAGGATTTCATTCCTGTGCATCTATGATTTTATTGTTGACAGTCATTAGTAAAATTTAGCTGTGCATTCACTTTTCACTCCAAAAATGAGTCACCTCTCAATGATATACCTAGCAAGCAGCAAACCTGACAGACACTATAATACATATCAATGCAAGCAGTAGGTGGTCTGTGGCTTACCAGCATCATATTCCAGCAGATCAATAATCTTTTTGTATTGTTTCACTGCAAGTTTGTATTTTTCTGCCTTCAGGAACTGTGTCCCTCTCTCTTTGCAAGTCTTGGCTTGCTCAATCTTTTCTGCTTGATCCATTTCCCAAGACTCCTTGGCCTTCTCAAAACTACACAGCTCAGCCTCATATTCCACTGAGGCACCAGGTGGTACCCCAAGGGAAGGGTTTCCTTCAGCTCCAAAGGCATACTGCATCAGGGAACAGTAAAGAAAGTAGAAAACACTAAAAGATAATTCTAAATACTATCACAGGCATAATTACTTACATCATAATATTTTTCAGTCAATGTAATTCATACAATGAATGAGATAATTTACTATTCCGGATTCTTTAGCATATAGGACAATATTTCAAACTAAGGTGGTGTTTATGTATTGCTTTGGGCCAAAATACTGAATTTAACATTGCAGAATGATGATGATAAGGTAGATGATGAAAGATATAGCTTTATATCAAACAAGATACATGAAAGAGAAAGAAAATACCTTTGGTGAAAGCTTTATGACAGACTTTTCACTTTTCTTGAATTTTTCAAGGGCAGTTTCCAAACCTTCAGGAATGTTGTATTCAGAACCTTCACCAAGAGGAAACTTTACGTCTCTCTCATCAAACACTGTTCCATTGACTCGACCAATGATGTGCACTAGAAAATACAAAACACAAAAACATATTAAAAGTTTCCTCTGTTCCATTCAGAAACAATTGTTGAGAATCCTTGCAATCTGCACCAGATGTGAGATTAGAGATTCCTGACATGGTTGTCAGCTGAAGAAATTTGGAAAAGCTTAGGACAGATTCAATAAAACAATGTCTGAACTCTAAGATACAAGTAAGAATGGTATATTACAAGAAGTATAAATCACCACTCTAAGGCTTCATTTCTATTATGTCCATTATTATTCTTATTCCTTAGCCTATGTAATTGAAGCCTAAAAGTAAAGAGAGAGACTAAAATGAAGACTACTGCTCTTTACTCACCATTCAACATGGCACCATCATTAGGTGTCTGGTAGCCCTCTCCTGCAGTGACATTTCTGCGGATGATGCCACCATCTTTCTTCTGGCTCAAGTCTTCTCCGTGCCATTCAAACAGCTCAACCTATCTCATTAAAGGTGAGATAGTGAAACATGTTAATTTCTTTAATTTGTCTGATGAAAAATTATCATACACATGGCCCTGACTCTCAGTTGTTAAGCTTGTAAGTTCTAATTCTCCTGTCTTTAATATGTGTAGATTAATACACTACTGGAAAAAATTCAAGGCAATCACTCCTCCATTTGAGAAAATGCTGTCTCACCTCAAAAACAAGTGTGGCATTGGCTGGGATTTTGGGTGGGCTGCCCTGTTCCCCATAGGCATAATCACTCCTGCATGTCAGCCTGGCCAGCTCCCCCTTCTTCATTGAGGCCACACCAAGATCCCAGGCCTTGATCACTTCACCTGCAGTTCAACTGTATATTAACACCAAATATACAGCATGACAAATATTCCCACAAATATTCATCAATACAATACCACTTTAAAGCCACAATGACAACAATACTGGGCATTGGAGGGAATGTGGGTGTGGTGAGTGGCACAAGTGCATGTGTATGTGGCATGGTGAACTGTGCTGTACACAAGACTTAAATTGCAGGCAACTCATGAAAAACTGAATCCAAATGTATTTCCCTTCTGGTGCCGATCTGCAAATGTTGAAGATAACCCTGTTGAGGGTTGGTTGTACTTGTGTAATGCATTTTTCTTACCTTTGCCTAAAGTGAAGGAAAAACGTTCTCCTCTGTCTCGACTAGAATCAAACTTGGACCCATCTTCCAGGAGGGTGCCTACATAGTGCACATATACCTTGTCACCATGCAATGGCCCCTCTTCTCCTTCTCCAGATTGCAACACCTGCAAATTTAAAGATGTGAAGTTGACATCCTTGTTACCTGTTGTGTATTAAGCTTTTTTCAGTGAAGTTCTGAATGCTTTTATTTTTTTTGTTATATAAAGTCTTCATATGAATATTAAAGATTCTTAGATATACTGAAAAGAAGATTCAAAGATTCTATATGTAAATTCCCAAACTCTTTGTTGGAAATGGTATAAAAAATCTTCTATCACAAAACAAGTTAATTGAATGTTTATGAAAATCTCACACAACTACTTTTCAAAACTTATTTTTATGAATGACACTCCTCCAAACAGTTCACAAATTAGTAGAACAGCTATAACTAAAAATGCACAGTGATGAAAATGAATAACCTATCACCAAAATATCCCACTACAATACAGTATCATATTATAGCCATGCCATTAACACCCACTCTCAGTATTAATACAAGAGAGTAGGTAGTGAAACAAGAACCTTTACTGCATGATGCACTAGGACTCCACCAACTATTAATTAACTCACCTCCTTCAGCACTCCTCCATCCTTGTTGGGAGTGATGTCAACTGCCGCCTGCTCTCCTGCCATGTCTCACTTTTCTGAATCCTGAGAATTACAAGTATGGATATTAAAGGATATCCACAACACCTTCAAGTTCAACTATAGCAAATACTTTGTTTTGGTCTCCTGGATCCTTCCAGAATAGTATCAAATGCCACACAAGTGAAATTAGCTGCAATGATTCAGTCTTTGCCACATAACTGTTACATTCAAATTTAACAGAACATCATAACCTCCTAGCCATAAGGTCTCTTGCCCTCTTTTTGGTTCTAGCTTGCATCCAGGGCAGACCTCCCCACTCCTACCTTCTGTGCTAATCCACATGGTCTACCCAGCACTCCCAACCCTCCAGCAGACATGTTGAGTGGGAACAGAGGAAATGAACAACAGTGACTGGCTACAATGCCAGGCAGGCAGACATGGGGAGTGACAAGCCTTCTCCTATCTAAGCACATTTAGTGGCAACTACAGTGGCTTGGAGCTAGCAGCAGTCACAGTGGCAGCAACCGCAGTCACCAGTTTTCCCATAAATGAGACCTTAATCACCATCACCGCCTCATGAGGCCACTTGACCCCTATCTGCTGGGGTGATGCCTGCCATCTCTTTGAGGGACACCAGAACCAGCATTCAGGCACCTTCCTTTACCTACCACCATCTGCCAATCCACAGCTAAGCATTTCCAGGTTCTCATGTCTCCTGTTAGGGGTTAGGCAGTTCCTCCCCCTCCTGGTCATCATCCAAAGCAGGGCAGAATAGTTAGATAGGATCATCCCTCCTCAGCCTCAGTGCTTCGGGCTTCCTACCCAACCATAATCTATTTATTTATATTTTTGTACTTTTTTTTGTAAAGCACACTACTAAAATCACCAACTCATTATTTTCTCATCACCTCCCCCTTGGCAGTGATACTTATGATTTGGTTGTCTGGTTGTTGTTTTGTTAGTCACTGGTCATTATCTACACATCATTGGACAATTCCTGATATGAGACCAGGCAACCTGGCTCAGTGGAATGGGGCAAAATGAGGCATCTGCAAAGATTTTTCATTTTACCACACTACTTCAAAATATAAGTAATCTATGTATTTTTACCATGGCCTCCAACAGTGGTTGAAAGCACCAAAATAAAAATTTTTTTCAAAGGGCAAAGAAAACATAAAATAAAATAAAATAAAATAAAAAGGGAAAATGTCTCCAAACCTTGAATGCAAATCAACTTGAATGCAAAATAAGGCAAAAATCCCTAATTTATCTACAAAGCAGGGATATAATTCAAATTCAAAATTAAAATTAAAATAGAAAAGGGCAAAATCCCCAAAGTAAGAAAAACCATAACCCTCAAACTTTGCCTTACAAGTTTTTGTCGTGCTGTACGTTGCTCCACTGTAGAGCCTCTGAGTTTGTCTGTAATACTGTATTTTATTTTTCTCAGCTTACCACTGGGCTAGACTGTGTAGTGTTCTGCTATGTGTCAATTTGGACCTATCATGCTGGCATATATCAAATTCCTTGCCCATGGAACAACAACAATTCTTATCTGTCTTACTGGATAGATCCTTTTATTCTGAGTATGCTGAACCCCATATACATATATTGGAAATTTAATATAACACCGCTAGCAATTTTTGTAATCTTATCTGTACTGCACCCAGACTACTGCCAAGAGCACCACACCACCCCGCTTGACATTATATTGTCAACTGTCCACTGAGTAATGCTGGGTGTGTTTATACATGCATGCTGCACTGCACTTGATGAATTTGGCTTATCATAGCACTTTAATTCATTAGAGAAGGAAGATACAGCCTGAATTTGAATCAGTTAGAGGAAGATGTCTTTGTGCAGTGAATGTACTTCTCATTTTTTTTTTTTTTTTTATGTAGGAAGGACACTGGCCAAGGGCAACAAAAATCCAATAAAAAAAAATGCCCACTGAAATGCCAGTCCCATAAAAGGGTCAAAGCAGTAGTAAAAAATTGATGAATAAGTGTCTTGAAACCTCCCTCTTGAAGGAATTCAAGTCATAGGAAGGTGGAAATACAGAAGCAGGCAGGGAGTTCCAGAGTTTACCAGCAAGTATTGCCCAATGTCACTACTGACTTTTTTGTGTAAAGTCTTCTGCCACAAGTGTGAAGTGCCAGAAAGGCAAGGTCAAAATGAATGAAGTGCTGCCCCATCAGGACAGTATTTTTTTTTTTTTTAAAGAATAATTCATGGGTAGATTAGGTTAGTTAGGTTAGATTAGGTTTGGTTAAGTTTAGTTTGGTTAGGTTAGTTTAGGTTTAGTAAGGTTAGGCTAGCTTTGGTTTAGTTAGATAGATTAAATCTGATTTAACATGTTACATGTTAAATCAAATTTGACCTACCCTAACTAAACCAAAGCTAGCCTAACCTAACTAAACTGTCCCATGACGTGAGATCAGTAAAACATTCCATAGTGAGTGATCAAAGTGTGTAGTTGTGAACAGAATTAGGTATTTTGCATTAAATGCTTACTTGTTCTTTTCGCAAATTGTTGCTTTCCAAGGGGAGAGTGGGGGAAACAGTGATATTATCATGTGTGTGTTATCTGTGAAGAAAAATACTTTTTCTGGTCAATTTCAAAGTGTTTTGTATTAATCTGTTAGTTGCTTTCATTACAAATTAGTAGTTCTTGGGGGTAAAAAATAAATAAATGTATCAATCTCAACAAATATTATCATTATTATTATATATATGTATATTCACCATTTCATATATCCATCCCACATGCGTGTGTTCATATTCATCCCACATGTGCCCATGGCCAGCCAGTCTATTCTATTTTAACCTTTCTCCTCCTTCTCTACCTCTCAAGGAAATTTCACACCCAGTTCCAGACTTTAGGGGAAACACCTGTGTTCACTCCAAGTCTTCCTTCCTGGTCATTGGCTAAAATAATGAACCCTCTCATTGGCTTTTTCACTTCATTTCCTGGCATCTCAATGATTATTTCTTCTCCCCAAAAACCAAAACATGATCCACTTAGCTCAGATAATTACAGCCGACATGGTAGTGAGCTCTCAGTCAGTCAGTCCCTGTCCGAGAGTTCAGAGTCAGTCACCCAATCACGGGCAGTCAGTCTTGGCCTCTCAATCAGTTCCACTCAGTCACTGTCAGTCTTAAGAGACAATGCTCAGTCATCATTTCATATCACTCCAGAGAGAGAGAACAATCAATTGTCATGTTATAATCTTGTCTCGAATCAAGTGTGTACATTTTCTACTATCAAATCAAGAACTTTCATCATCATGTCTTTAACTCACACACATCAACTATATCAACCTACTACCCACGGTCCTCCATGCTACAACACTACCAAGCCCACTACTGGTGGTCCTCCACACTACCAACACACCAAGCTCCTCATCTGATCCAGCAGTGGCAGGTACATCATCTAAACTCAGAACAGTAGTAATGAAGAGGAGAGGTAAAACATATTCAATACAAGTGGTGGAGATCAATCCTGTCCCTTCATCAAATAATCTAGGTGGTGACTGCATCAAATATTAGAACATAGATATAAAAAAAAACTGATTTGGGGAGGAAATGATTAGCAAATTAATTTAAACTCACTGAAATCTGCCAGAAAAATATTTCCAACCACCAACTTGAAACAGACAAAAAATTTAATATTTATCTTCATATTGAGATATCTTTTATCTTTATTTGTTTCCTCAGGTTCTGCTCTACCAATAAGTGGTGCTCTACAAAGCCTCCAATATTTTATGAAATAAAACAACATAAATGTGACTATACAGTAAATATATTTACTTACTAATTAAAACATTTAACACATGTTCACAGCCTATCATACAATAAAAAGTTTGTTATATAATAAAACTTAATTATACATAATAAAACAATTATATGAATATTAATTACAGACAGTAGAAACAGTTAAAATAAGATTAATAGTAATATAAAATACAAATATGTAAAGTAAGTGATATGATTCACATGTTAATGTAATATAGGCATATATAAAAGAATGACATTCAAATACTTACACACACACACACCTCTGACCTGCTATGTTTAAGCTTCAGTTACCTTCTCTCTTCTAACTCCTTCCCTATTAATCATAACCCTTTATTCCTATTTCTTGAGTCATCAGTTATAAATGATGCTTTTTAGTCTGCACACACCACCACACCCCACACCACAACATTTCATACTCTACCACACACACCGCACACCACACACACTACCCCCACACCACACCACAAACCACTCATTCAACACAGCACACCACACCATTCATTCAACAAACACCACTATTCAGCGCACACAACACACCACATCCCACCACCACACATCATTCACCACAACACACCACTCACCTCAACTCACTCAGCAGTCATTCAGCACACACACATCACACCACACCCAACCACACTCACCACCACACGAGAGAGAGATCTAGAAAGGCCTCCAGCAAACTAACCTAACCATCCAATTCTGGAACATCTGTTAAATCAGGAATATAAAGCAGCCTTATGAAGTTATTTAATAAGACCTGCAGTACACCTGACCATACAACACAAAATATCAGTTCTCACCCGCGTAGTTCCGGCGTATAATACAAAAGGCTTCAGAAGGCTACTGGAGATGCCACGCGCCGCCTCCTCACTCCTCCTCACGTCCTCAGTGGCAACTGGCAGTGCTTCCACAGCGGGGAATTCGAATTCTTTAAAACAGTTGCCAGATTTCCTTAAACCAAAAAATTAAATTTCCTTGCAAATTTCCTGAACATGAATTTTCTCCCCCTCCTTCTCAAAAATATGTTTATAGTTTATATTTATGATCTTAGATATTCACCTCTAATCACTGATAATGTTAGGTTATAAAGCAGAGCTTTCACTTTTATATTAAGGCTGGTTCAAGCAATATATGGATTATTAATATCACAAAAAAAAAAAAAAAAAAAAAACGCGAAAAACAACGGCATTTACGACTGGCACTCTCTGATCACCACATACTTATACACCATATTTATTTATTCATTTATTAATTTATTTTCAATAAATAAACACAATGCTAATTTTCTTTAATCCTCCTTCCCGTTCTCTCCTCCTAAGGCGTCAGCAACTCCCTTTTTCCATCCCGTTCCACTGTGTGTGTGTGTGTGTGTGTGTGTGTGTGTTAAGCTATTTCTATAGTCATAAATGTTCTTTGAAAGAAATTCCCTAACGGAGCCGGTTTTCCTTAGATTTCTTTAGATTTTCGCATTTCCTTAAAAATTTCCTCGAGACACGATTTTTTTTTTTTTTTTTTTTTTTGAAGTAAGGCCATTTCCTTGACAGTGGAAACAATGAACTGCCTGTCTCAAGTTTTCTATTCTCCTATTTTGACAGGAGAGAACGCCGCACTGCTGCACCGTCTCTGCCTCAGCCCTCACCCCTTCACAGACCCATTACAACCTTCCCTATACCCTTCACACACACACACACACACTACAACCCTAACACACCCTCCACACCTGCTACATCTTTTCTAACACCCCTATACATCACAAATCCCAACAACTACTCACCCCCTCACAGATTCACTACAGCCTTTCCTACATCCCCCCAAACACACAACACACACACACAAGGGAATTTTTCCTCCCGGCTGGTTCCACCTACCCGGAATTGCCGGCAGATTTTAGCCGAAAGCGTTCATACAGTCGAGAGCAGTCGCTGGCCCGCTGCATCAAAACATAAACAATCAATACTGAGCCCTCCTCCAACGAGCTGGCTGCTGTAACTATGATTTTATTGTGCTTCAAGAAAAAGCAAAAGAAAAAAAACGGTTGTGGACTCGTTCCAGGCTAGCGAGAAGGAATACAAGTAGGGTTTAACACAAATTCTAGCGAGAACTCAGCAGCAACAGCAGCAAAAGCAGCAGCAACAACAATAATAATAATATTAATAGTAGTAGTAGTAGTAGTAGTAGTAGTAGTAGTAGTAGTAGTAGTAGTAGTAGTAGTAGTAGTAGCAGCAGCAGCAGCAGCAGCAGCAGCAGCAGCAGCAGCAGCAGCAGCAGCAGCAGTAGTAGTAGTAGTAGTAGTAGTAGTAGCAGTAGTAGTAGCAGTATTAGAAGTAGTAGTAGTAGTAGTAGTAGTAGTAGTAGTAGTAGTAGTAGTAGTAGTAGTAGTAGTAGTAGTAGTAGTAGTAGTAGCAGCAGGGTTGGGTTCGATTACATTACAATATCCTAACACACACACACACACACACACACACACATGCTGGAGAGAGGAAGGAAGGTGAGGTAAAGGGGAGAGAGATGACCCAAGATTAGGGAGGGGGACGGGGCAGAGAAGAGCAGGTTGGGGAGGGTGACCTGTCTTGGAGAAGCGACACACACACACACACACACACACACACACACACACTGCATAAGCATATGTACAACGAAAGACAAGGCAACACACACACACACACACACTGCATCACCATCTGTACAACGAAAGATAAGGCAACACACACACACACACACACACACACACACACACACACTGCATAACAATCTGTACAACGAAAGACAAAGCAACACACACTGCATCACCATCTGTACAACGAAAAATAAGGCAACATACACACACACACACACACACACACACACACACACCTTGAAGTACCTTGAAAAAAAAAACACTGAATATTTACTGGGAGGGAACGGAAGGGAGTTAGGGAAGGTACCACTCTGATAACGTCACGGCTGGGGGGTTGATGACGTCACAGCGACCGTTTTTTACGTACGTATTTCATTTTGAAAATGACCCCTCTAAAAAACGCAGGTAGACAGGAATGCTTTATAAATTCAGACTTGCCACACATTTTAACTAATGCCACAAATAACAACACATTTAAAAACGCAGTAGTATTAAAGACATTTAAAAAGAAGTATCTGGAAACTGTTGGAACGTTCACCCCATTTAAAATCGTTCAAATGTCCACCCATTCTGGCTTAAACATAACGGAAAACACTTTAAAAAATCTGCACTATTTTCTAAAACCATTTAAAGTGAGCTACAAGCACAAATAAAAAATCTACCGAAAAAAAATTCAATATTATTGGAAGTTGAACACGAATAAAAACAAGTGTACGGTGCATGCATTTCACTGAGCGGGACGGCAACACACTTAAAAAAACACCAACTATTTTTTAAAACCAACAAGAACCTAGTACAGGCTGAAATAAAAAATCTAGTTTTGGGACCGTAAAAAAATACGCCGAAAACGGCCCTCTTATTTACACAAAAAACAACGCCAAAATCACCACTTTTCACGCAACACACGCGCTCAAATAACTTAAAAAACAACGAAATATTTTTACAAACCATAAAATCTTAGCTACAAGCCGAAATAAAATACTTAGGAAATAAAAAAAAAATATTGGAACCGGAGGGGGCTGGGGAGCCTTATCCAAGATGGCGGTGGGGGGCCAGTGGAGGGGACGACCAACCCTTCTCACTCATTTAAACCCTCGCCAAACTTAAACTAAGTAATGGCATGTATATCTAACGAGCGGATATTAAAGCTTGGTCATGTGGCTCCGCTTTGCGACAGTATTGGTTTAAACACTCACAGATAAGATAGATAATGGCTGATAAATAGAGACGACCCAGATTGTTTTACATTTTCATTAAGTTAAATTTTACGGTTTTTAGCAATGAGAGGAGGCTGACACAGGGATATATTGTGCTGGAGGTTAGGTGAGATGCGATAAAATGAGTTAAAACCGTGGATTGTTCAGTTATTCATTAAAAAGTTACGTTAAGTTACCTAAATTTATTCATTAAAAAGTTACGTTAAGTTACCTGGTTTTATTATAGTTTAAGCCATTACACATTACGTGGTAATAACCTACCTCATTTTGTTCTTCTCACTATTCACATCATTTCTAATGATTACACTACTTGTCGGAAATAAATAACAACGCCACAATAGGCCTGGGAATGCACAGCGCTCTCAACTTTTTCTAAGTCCACAGGTAAACATAAATGGTGTATTGTTGCCTGAACTTCAGTTGTTAGGTTAGGTTAGGTTAGGTTAGGGTTTTATTATAGTTTAAGCCATTACACACTACGTGGTAATAACCTACCTCATTTTGTTCTTCTCACTATTCACATCATTTCTAATGATTACACTACTTGTCGGAAATTAATAATAACGCCGTGGGCCGTGGGTAGAGATTGGGGACATTGGCTTAAACTATAAATTTACCAGTTACCTAAATTTATTCTAACACTTCCTGACCTTAACTTCCCTGTGGTGGTGATGGTGGTGGTGGTGGTGATGTACCTTCCTGCCTCCTCGTCACTATGGCTGGCTGTCTAGCACCTTCTCACAGCCAAACTTTTCTTTATTTTGCTTGTTTTCACCCACTGCTGCCTTAGGTTGTCCACTGCTAGAGCCCCCGCCTTCCTCATTACCAACTAAAGAAGGTTTAACTCATGGGTAAGCCTTGGCAGCCACTGTGTAGGCGTGGTTACACACACAAAAAAACACACAAATTCTGTCAGGCTGGGAGTTGAAACAGACGCGTACTAACACCACCCATAGACGCGACACACTAACTGGTTAACTAGTCAGACAGCAGCAGTCAGCGTTGCCAGATTGTTTTGGCCATATTATCGTACTACACAGGTTGAAATTATTGTACTTCTGGTAAAATTATAGTACATATGTAATTATTCCAAATATTATGCAAAATTGTCACTTTCCAAATACAGCAGAATTTAGGTTATATATATATATATATATATATATATATATATATATATATATATATATATATATATATATATATATATATATATATATATATATATATATATATAGAGAGAGAGAGAGAGAGAGAGAGAGAGAGAGAGAGAGAGAGAGAGAGAGAGAGAGAGAGAGAGAGAGAGAGAGAGAGAGAGAGAGAGAGAAGAAGCGTTTCTCTCTTTCTCTCTCTCTCTCTCTACTTAATCTGACCTCGGAAATTCCTTTAGAAATCATGAGATATCGTCACTTAATATCACTATGCATTTACGTCTCTGCATTTAGCTGGTATAGTTGATAAGTGAGTGACTGAGTGACAGGAAGAAAAGTCTACTCTTGCAGGTGAGTAGTAGGTCAGGGCCGCCTAGGAGTCACCACCAGCTCCCCCAGGAAAGCCCCACCACCCACCAGGATTCCCAGCAACAGGATCCAGAAGGCACCTTGTACGTGACTCAAACTTAGAGGTTTTGGAAGGATGTTAGACTGGTCATTGTTTGCATCCTCCTCTTGGTTCCTCTTTTCAGAATTGATCTTTTGGTGTTTCTTTCTCAGACGGATCTCCTGCCAAGCCTCACGTAGCATATCGTCCATGAACTTTTCCTTGAGGCCACTCTGGGGGAAAAAATAAGAAAGAAAGGAAAGTGGTAGCCATTCAAATGTGTTTAAATCATAATGTAAAATGGTTCAGCCAATTGACCGCCCTACCCAAGGCTCGCTCCAAATTCATGGCTTTTCATAACATATCAAGCAGGCCTCATGAATAATTAATGTACTGAGAATGTGTGTAGTAGGAGTTTCGCCGCTAATTGGATAGATAAAATAAGTAGATATATTCTCAGAAACTCATTTTATTGACATTTCCATACTTTTTTCTTATTCATCTCCTGTTCCTCTTCCTTCTCTTCTTCCTCCTCTTCCTACTTAATTTGCAAGGAAGATAAGTGAATAAGTTGAGGACTCGTAGCATACGCCATAAGGCAACCTCGATTCATTATTCACATCAACCGCTGTAACCTCGTTTCATGAAGCACCCATCATTTCCTTTCCCAGTATTGTCTTGTCTCATGCTGTTTGTAAGTGACAAGTTCGTGCGTTGCATTGCGTGCATCCACAAGTATGTAGAAACCAACATATTCTGAAACACCTCTGCCCCACACTTCCACAACTTTCAAAATGCTCTAGTTGAAGCTATTTAGATTTTTAAGGGCGTTTTTATGGTTCTAGTGACAGATTAATAAAATCTTTACATGATTAAACGGAGAAGCAGTCTTGGGAATTCGGCTAATAATATTTGTGGCCTATGAAGATAGTCGTCATGAGAGAGCAAAGCGTTTCAGAATACGGGCCTACGTAAGATTATCAAAATGTATGCAGTAATTATCCCCCATCGACATTATCATCCCAATTAGCACTTTACGTCTCATGCTAGATGTAGAAGAACTAATATGAAGATAGCGAAACACGTAACCTAATAAACAGATAGTCACACAACACGAGTATTGGCATGTATCTTACACCATAAGTCTTCGCTGTCATATTTCCGATACTTTGTACACACGTGACTACGTACAATGGACACTGGTATATTTATTCTACGAATGTCTATATGCTGTCTGGGACACAGAAACAATCATGGGCCTTGACATGTTGAGAGATTGCTTGAATAAATATTACAGGAGCGTCTCTTTGGGATTAGGCCAATAACGAAACGATAGCTAATCCTTGAAAATTAAATATTTGTAAAAAAAAAAAAAACTATCTGACACAAACATGAATAGCATAATAAAGAAATTTTTGAAAATAATATCCTAATAATATACGCAGAACCATAGACTCCTTTATACCTTCATGGTAAACGTTCTGTACATCCTATATCACAGTGGTAGGGGAAGGTAACAGCCTGCCACTCACCTGAATAACGAGGCGCAGGGCACGGTCCATGGCGGGCTTGTAGGGTGCGTCGTGGGGCATGATCCAGGCGGAATGGTGAGGGAACACATTTTGGCGGGCCACGTACAGGCGCGGGGACCCGTCGGGTGCCGTGAAGTGCTCAGCAATCAGCAGCATGGTGCCGTATCGCTCGCTGAAGAACGCCTTCCTACAGAGAAAGGACCGTATTCTGAAACACTTCCGCGCCACACCTTCGTTACATTCAAAAAGCTCTAGTTGAAGTTACACGGGTTCTTAAACATGTTTTTACAGTTCTAGGGATAGATTAACGTGATTTCAATATTATTAGCAGTGGAAACACTCTCAAGAATCAAATTAATAATCTCTGTGGCCTTTGAAAATAGTCGTGGTGGGAGAACTAAAAAAAAAAAAAATTCAAGTAAAGCCTTTGGAAATTAGTGAAGGTGCGACGTGAAAAGTGTCTCAATACAGGCTATACTGACCTGTGTTCCGAGATGTGCTGCAGCCCCTCCAACTCTGTGGTCACTGTGTCTATCCTGCTGGTGATGCTTCTGTAGGCGGGAATGTGCGACTCCTTAAGGTACGCCTGGAATTTGGAGGACTTTTGAAGAAACAGTGACCTGCGGAGAGAGAGAGAGAGAGAGAGAGAGAGAGAGAGAGAGAGAGAGAGAGAGAGAGAGAGAGAGAGAGAGAGAGAGAGAGTTGTTTAATTCCGTGACTAACACTGGCGATAACATTTAAAAAGCGCATGGTAATAAAAACAGATGCTCTCCTATTCCTTACATAATCAGTAACTCTCTTGCCATCACTACAACTACGATATCTGATTTCGTTTAGTCTGTCTCGGGGACTTCGCCTTCACATTATCAATCAATCAACCAAATGCCCATAACAATTACGCACCTCACATTAGCCCTGGCAAGCTCCTCCACGTTTTCCGGGCGATCTGGATACTTTGGTATGGAAAGGAAGGCGATGAGATTGCTCTTGTACCCAGTGGTGATGACTAAGCCGAGTATCAGCCATATCAGCATCACCATTCTCACTGCTGTCCTCTCAGGTTTTAGCAGCCGCGAGTCTTGTCCGAGTAGCATTCCCACTGTCTCCAGCACCGTGGACCGATTCTTCAGTGTCCTCATCTCGTCATTCACATGAAAAATCTGTTAGAGAAATGCGAAGTACCAATGTAAGGAACTGGTATGAGTTTGACTTTGAAAGAACGAAGAGGAGCGTTTGGGAGATATGAAAGGGTGGACAAGGATACGATAAAAAAGACAAATGTGAGAAAAGAAACAGGATGATGTGAGAATAGGACAAATGTAGTTAATTGGACACACGAGAGAATGAAAAATAACCGTTTCACTGCAATATATTACATTTTGCAGCACCAAAAATCACGGTGTAAAATCTCTTCAAGCACCATAAGATAAAATAGGAATGAAAAATAATGGAATCTCCAGTGTGTAGCCAGTATGTCTAGATATAACTATTGCACACGAAGAAGTACCTCTCTGGATTTGCGATTAAAGAAAGATGTGTCATTAACATTGAAAGGGTTAATACGAAGACATCCCAGCATTCACGACACGTCACGTACCAAATACACAATACAGGAGACAGCAGTAGTGGAGACGAGGACAGAGAACCACACCCAGGGCCCCAGTGGGTAATAAACACTGTGCCACTGGGGCTGAATGGAGGGCATGGCCATGCTAAAGCTGAAAGAGGATCGCTCGATGAAGTAGGAAGGATCACCCGCCGCCAGAACTTGGGGAATGACAACAATACGCATAACTAACATCATGACGCGGTTCCTTTGCACTGCCGCCAGGCTCTGAGATGAGGAGGAGAGAGAACGGGAAAGGAGTTGAAAGCTTGTTGAAATTTTCCTGTTGAGACTGCGAAAAAGAAGAAGGAAAAAAAAAAAAGATGATAAACAGGAAATCCCACTATTATATGTCAACATTCTCAAATATATAGAGAGGTAGATGAATGTAATGGACTCAGTACAGGAAAAAAAGAAGATAAATAAAGAATTGTAATGTTACATATATCAACGTTCTTAAATAGACTGGTAGATTGGTTCTAAGAGAGAGAGAGAGAGAGAGAGAGAGAGAGAGAGAGACTACAAGAAGACCGATATTCACCTCACTAACACCGCTACTCTCATACATGTGGAAGGTAAAGTTGAGAACCCGCGCCATGCATTTCAAGATGAGGCACTCCCGACCTGAGTATCTGTGCCAGCTGTCGACGGCGCGCGGGTTCACCACTTTCCAGAACGGACGCATCATACCGGACGTTACTGGAATCTTAGCGCCCTGGAAGCTACAGAAGAAACACGGCAGGATGTAAACAGAAGATAAACGGAAACTATATATGAAACACGGCAGAAACTAAACAAAAGATATACGGAGAGGACGATTGAATGACTGATTGACTGACTGACTGACTGACTGGTTGATTTCAGACGTCACTGCATAGTCAAGAAGTACTAGACAAAGAAATAGCAAAAAGAAAGTTAGTCATTTTATAGAGCGACAAGAAATACAAGAGAAAATAAGATGAAGACTTCGATGTCAGAATGAGGAAAGAACACCTCACAAGATATATTGAATAAGATTAAATAAAACAGTTTAAGACGAAAGGACCGTATGAGATGACAATGTCACATAAATAACGCACTCAAAATAGAAACAGTACTAACTTTGGAAATTTGTCAGGGTAAGAGCTGCAGGGTGTGCGTAAAATGAGATAATGACACATGAATACCGCACTTAGAATAGAAACCACGTACTAACTTTGAAAATTTGTCAGGAAAGAGGTTTAGGGTGTCGCCTGGTTGTGTGAGGTCGCCCGTGGCTGACCATTGCGCCACGCTCTTCACTCGTGGCCCTCCAGCGGTATAGGGAAGATGAACCAACACGGTGCCTCTACGTGGGTAAACAAAACCTGTTTATGTGTGTACGTGAGATATCCATGTATATTTTCTTTAATTAATCGTCCTTTCTCTCTCTCTTTCTCAGTCTCTCGTATCCTTGACACCACAGCCACTACAATAATGTACACCACCGCTTCATTCACCACCACACGTACCTTCCAGCGGCGGGCTCCAGGTTAAGCAGGGCTGTGTTCATCATTGAGAAAGTCCAGTGTCGCTGTAGGAGTTGGTGCGCCTCAAAGGTCGGTAAAGCAGTGACCACCAGCAGCCGCGTCTCCCACCCCAGAAGGCGGCTCGCGCGACTCTGAAGACGCGAGGAGAGAATGAATGCATGGGTGATCTAAAGGATGGGCTGACGAAGGGAAAGTCTGTACGAGGAATGGAAAGTTGGGAAGAGACTAAGTAAGAGTTTCATACAGGGACTGGAGTCTGTTTCTCTATTGCAAGTGGAGGTACCGGAGTGTTTACCTGGCGAGCGAAGGCGATGAGGAAGGAAGGATCGTCACTCGCCACCACCACCGCCACACACCACGCGCGCCGCCGCATCTGAGGGAGAAATGAATAAGGAAAGATAGAAAAACCAATCTGGACATTGATCATCTTCCCGCCGCCATGGAAAACACACAAACAAAAAAAATAATAAATAAATAAATAAATAAATACATAAATAAATATATAAAAGCTATTATAATAAACAAATAAAAAAAATTGTAATAGATAAATAAAGATAAAATAAATAAATAGGTAAATAAAAACAACTAAAATAAAATTAAATAGATAAAATAAACAAAAAAAATATTAGTACGAACAATAAGATGAATAAACAAAAAAAAGATAAAGAGATAAATACCAAAAATACGAAAAAAATATAGTATAAAATAAATTGATAAAAAATATATATAAAAAAACATGCACTCTACCTTTGTGGCCTCCGTCAACACCTTCGGCAGGAGAGGAGTAGTTACCTTGCCACCCACTAGCAGCAACCTCACCGCCCACGTGTCCCTGAGCACCTGACACGCGGCGAAGGGAAAGAGAAGGCAATGCTGGTATAACAGTGGTACAACAGCAAAGGATGGGAGTCACAAAGGAAGATGGAAAGGATAGAAACACCTGGAGGAGACTCGTACAGTACATGGCGCCGACCCCTCTCTCTAGCCTAGGCAAACGGCGAATAAAGACTGATTCCTTCATCGTGTATATCATTGTTTATAAATAAAGCACCATATTTTTAGCACGAAATATAAATAAACACCGTCTTGAGATATATACAAGATCTCCACATTCACACAGCATTAAATACATCCATCAAAACATAACAAATATAAAGTTTACTAGACTATGCATTCGTACCTGAAGGAGGGAGTGTTGGATGAAGGCAGAGTCCGTCAGAAGAACCAAAGAACAACGAGAGGCCAAGGTCTTCTCCAAAACAGCCTTCGTCGCAGCTCCCCAAGCACTCCTCGTTTGCGCCTCCCCATCCTCTGTGACTAAAGGGAGAAGGAAAGAGAAATAGATAAGACTAAGTAAATAACTGACTAGCTATGTAACAAAAGGAAGAGGAAATAGATAAATAAAGCTACTAATTCATTCCCCAAACATTTCTCGTCTGCAATTACCCAGTCTCTGTGACTAAAGGGAGAACAAATAGACGAATAAAATTAACTAAACTAAGTGAGAGAAAAAATGAGAACTACAACTATTTCCTTTTATTTTCTTTCCTTTTTCTCTTCTTGTTATGTCTTAGATCTGGTACTGAAGATCTAACCATTTATGAATCATTGTAATTAAGTAACTTACCAGCACGACGGGAAAGAGGGTGCGTGAAGACGTGAGGGAAGGAGTGAGACAACAATCCACACACCACCACCACCACCACCACCGCGAAGCGAGTCATTAATGCGGTGAAAGTTGAGAGCGAAGTGGCGGGAGACGTGGTAATGAAGACAACACGTACCAGCCACTAGCCAAATGAAGAAGTGAAGAGAGCAGAAGTGAGATGAGATGTTTGGTCACACTGTAAGAAAAGAAGACCAGGAACCGATTAAAAGAGCTTGGAGAAAACCAGATGGGGGAAGAAAATCGAGGGGAAGACAGAGTAATAAGAAGGAATAGGCTGAGAGTCACAGAGGAGGATGCAATGGACAGAAACAACTGGAAGAGACTCGTATATAACGCCAATTCCTCACTCTACGGAAACGACGAGAGAAGTCGATCCAAGTGACGTGTTAGCAAGAGCAAGGCATTGATTGGTTCTTGAGTAGCTGAGAGGACCACCGCAGCTTCTGATTGGTAGAGTGAACGAAAAGATCTGCTCCATGATTGGCTAAAGGGCTAAAAAGTTGTTACTGAGGTGATGAGAGTGTGGTTCAGTTGCGACTATATTTGCGGTGGTATTATTTGGATGTCTGAACTGTTTCTATGACCTTGCAGCTGCTGATATACTTAAATGGTTTGATATTTATAAGTTACTTTTATTTTATTGTGTGTGTGTGTGTGTGTGTGTGTGTGTGTGTGTGTGTGTTGTCACTTTGCCTTATATACAGCCACTATTCCCTCCATAAATATATATTACCTAAAGAAAACGTATACTCCAAACAAAATACAAAATAACACGCCTTTCTCCTTCATCACCATCACGAGTAAGGAGGAAATGTCCGCTGTATGAGATTAATTTTCCGGGTATTTCCTTGAATGATAGTTGAGTCAAGGGCTCTTATTCTGAAACGCTCCGCTCTCTCACCACGGCTATTTTCAGAAGCCGCAGAGATGATTAGCCGGGTTCTCACGAGTGTTCCTGACGTTCATAATATAGAAAACTTGTTGATCTGTCACCAGAATCATAAAAAAAAAAAAAAAAAAAAAAAATACCCTTAAAACCTGTGAAACTTCAACTATGACTTTTGAATGAAGTGGAGGTGCTGCGCAGAAATGCGCAGTTCAAGATCCCCTCCAAGACTCTCAAACACGTTATGTCGTCTCGCCTGTCAAAGCAATAAGGACAATTTTCTGAGGGTGGCCCCTTACGTACTAGATTCTCTTTTTAGATTGCGTGGGGATAATAACAAGGGCGGCTGGCATGTGATGGGCGTGATAGAGGTGGTGGGCGATAGAGATGAAGGGCGTGATAGAGGTGATCGGCGTGACATTATCAACACATTTTTTAAAAGCCACGGAGATTTTTAGTCGGGTTCTCATAAGCATTTCTCTTACTGATGATGCAGAATCCTGAATCAAATATAACTAGAATACGAAAATATCCCTGAAAACCCTAGTTATGTACTACTGAAAAAACTGTAACTTGGCATAAGCTTGAGTGATGAAAACGGAAAAAAAAAAAATGTTCACCTGAGGATTAACATTTTTCTATGCCGTCAAAATGGTTCACCTGTTTTCTTTTTATCCTTTTTTCATGCATTTCTTATATCATGTTGAGTTTTCCAGTAGTAGGTCCACAAGAACCTGTCAATAGTAATCACGAGAAGGTGCCTGAATGTTTGATAATACGGTCCATAAGTAAACAAAGTGGCGCAAATTTATCAATTTATATCAAGCCATGACGTCTTCAGTAGCGGAGCGTGATAATGGCTTCTTACCCTTCCCGACTCCATACCCCCTACATTGGCGCCTCACAGCTGACGGGGACAGGAACAAGGAATTTTCTGTCACGATAGGTCATAACAAGTGGCGCCTTATTGCACTTATAAACTAATTACTCTAATGCATTAAGGACTGGACATTGAATGAAGTATAAGGTAAAGAAAGGCTACGTAATATGACATGAGAACACAGGAAAAGGTTTGGCGCAAGAATTTTCATCAGTCCTACACGTGGCAGTCCCTGTATGAAATATTCCTTCCTGTTTCCACTGTCATCCTCACTCATAAATGTGTCTACTCCTTCTTTAAAGCTCCCTAATGACTCAGCACTAACAACCTGATAACTGAGTGTGTGCAGTAAAGAGAGCGAGTCATGTAGCAGGGAATGTACTGATGCTGGGACAGTTCACTGGCCCGTCACACGGGTGTCTGTGCGATCTGTCTGCGCTAAGTAAAGGAGAGAATACGCATGTTTTTTTTTTTTTTTTTTTTTCTGAAGGTGAACGATGTGTGTGTGTGTGTGTGTGTGTATGTGTGTGTGTGTTGCCTTGTCTGGGCTGCCCCTGTGGGATTGCCGGCTATATTTTCAAGGCATGTAAATAAATCAGACTTTTCTCCGATAACAGGTCACCATTTTCTGCCATGGATGATGGTGTTACTTTATTTTCATGCTCAAAGAATGCATCAAGATCTCCCTTTCTACGGGACGTACGGGTACAACCTTTGCAGAGCCTTGAAAATAATGCAGAGTCATGTTTCAATGACGTGACCTTCTGTTTGTTCTTGCTTATAACTTTTGAAGATGAGGTTTTGAAGAATGGAAGGTTTGCTTTTTTAAAAGGATCACTGACAAGCTTAGTCCTGTTGATGAGCCGTTTCTCAATAAACTGGTTATATAACTCTTTCCCCTTAGAAATTACGTTGTTCAAGGTCAGTAACTTCTGAAGGCATAACACCTTTCGAATCAAGGACATACAAATCCTTTTCTTGTTGTCTGAATGGGTTACCAAACTCATCCATGACGTCTAATAGTGAATTAGCCTGTTTCTGGATTTTTTCCTCTACTGGTGATTGTTCATGATGTCATGAATAAGTGCTTGGAGTCCTCAGTTCTACAGAAGCCTCAAATTCATCAAATAACCGGGTCATCCAGGGCCCGCAATCAGCGCATGAGGGATTAGCAGGAAGGCCTTTAATGTCTCCAACACTTGATTTGAGTATTATGTTGTTCATGGACATGATCATTGGCAATTGCTGAAAACTGTCTTTCGGGCTTATATTACAAAACGTCCTATATTAAATTCGTCTTTGAGAAGAGGATCTGAGCCAAAGCAGGTTAAGTAAATCCCTCGGATGCATACAGACCCACCTTGAGTAGTGATATTGATCCAGGGCAAAGAACCAGTAGAGAAGTTTCATGTACAGATCATAATTACTTTCCCTTATTGACTGCACTAAGAGCAAAATAGTAGTTTCAAGTGACATAAGCCCAGTATGCAAACTATGGACATTCATTAATTTTTTTTCTTGCACCAGTCTGTAAAATGTAAGTGGTCTCCATCTTCTTCTGAGGCTGCATGCTCATCATATGCTCTGTGATATAGGGTGAAAGAGCAGCGGCTATTACTTGGTGGGCATACCTTTTGTGAACATGACTGGTAGTGACAAAGGCACTTGCTCTCACAGATGTAGTTATTCTCATCTGTAACACAGCATCTGTAACATCCACTCCCTTCAAGCCATATTCCAACTACTCTTCATCCTGCCATCTTAAGATGTAGCCCTTCAAACATGATTAATATTTTTGCTTCTCCAAATTGTTTTGGCCAGTTCCATTGTATGTTCTTTGCCAAAGCAAATTCTGTCACCTTTTCCTAATGTGTATTCCATGACATATCATGTGGACACTATATGTGTTTTCATGAAAGAGAGGTAGCATTGCACCAAGTGATTTGATGTGAGTGAGGAGAGGCTGCTGTGATGCATAGTAAGCTGCTCATGATATATCATGAAAAAAAAAAAAGAAAAAAGAAAGCCCCTTTTTTCCTCCTTCCTTTGGATTTTCTCTACACAGCTACATCAAAATTACAATCCTGACTCTACAAGGGAATATCTGAAAGCACAAACATGGAAAGACAAAAAATTACAAAATAATATTTATTTACAGATAAATGAGCATGTAAATATTAAACATACAATGTTCATTTGACTGACAAACACAAATATAAAGGATGAAGATCTGGGCATAATAAGCTAACAAATTCAATTTCTATATGATGATTTGTCTTGTTATACACAAATGAGTAAATTGAAAGTTTTTGTTCTGTTTGACTTATTTTTGCTATACCCCGTAACACTCTTCCATTAACTTTCACTATTATCTGCCAATTAGACTAAATAAAAGTTCAAAATAAAATAAAACTAATAATAAATAATACCTATAAATATCTTGAAATATAGACTTCAAGATCAGTGAGAAAATAGTATGATCTTGTAGAATATTTAATGTGCTATGTATTTACATCCTCCTACTGGACTAATGCAGTTCTGCAACCTGCACCGAATCAGCTTATCAACTAAACACACCTGTCTACATAACAGTTTACACAAAATATTTGTGTATGCAATCACATTTACCATATTTTTTTTTTATCTACGGTATACAATTCATGATTTTGTACTGTATCCACTGAGGAAGATTTTTTTTTGCCTTGTCCTATTTTACTTACAAATAAGAGATTGTTGTGAATAACATTGCTGGCATAATGTAACACCAAACTTGCTGAAAATTACCAGTTCTAGCCACAACAAAACACACATTCACACACATGGTGAGATCCTTGCTTATAAGTTATAACTGATAAAATGCAATCTTGCAAACACAAATAATGCATTAAAAAAAAAAAAAAAAAAATTCCTGTAGTTTTGCCAGACCCACATCATATACAGGTATTATCAGTTCCTCCAGGCATCAATCTGGATGAAGACCCTCCAGTCCTCTATGGATGACATGTATAAAGGTTGACATGAGCATATAATGGAATCTTAGCTCTGTTATGTGCAAATACTTGATGGGTACTTTTAAAATAAAATTAATGTTTGCCCAATCTGATCAGGTTCCATTAAAATTAAGTTGTAAGATCTCAGTATTGCTTACCAATCTCTGGTTGACAACCCTCTAAGGGAGGGAAGCTGTGACAGGGTGTCTACATGCACACATTTGAATTCACAATCATATAAAATACATGCATGCACTCCCTCATATTTTATCCTCTGGGCCTCTAGGGGCAAGGATCAGTCCATACTGACCAATGTGGGAGAATCAACTATACAGCATAGTAAGTTGTCTCACATCAGGGTGCAACAATAGAGCACATTTCCCCATTCTGCACCACAACAGAACCATACCCTCTCAAATATCTAACCCAGTATGTAGATCACCTTGATCATAATTTAATAATAGATTGAGGCACTTGTCCTTTCATTTGCTCTTCTTAACCCGTCAGGTGCCAGGCTGTTATGTATATATGGACAACTCCAATAATTGCAGGTTCCATAAATATCTAGACATGACTTCAAAGAATTATCACACTGTAAACAGTTCAGTGTGACATAAAATATGAACTGTGAGCGACAGCTCTACCCATTCTCAAGAGTACTCAACTCCTCCGCTCCTAATGGCAGCCCAAGAAAAAAATTAGACTCTTAGCAAAGATGCAAGAGTGTGCTGCTGTTCTATCTCAGCACTCCTGCTTCCTTAAGTACCACACACTCATTCATTATTGATCCCACAGAACACAAGAAGCATATGAGCAACTCTAAATATATATTCATTCAATGTCGTATTAGAACTCTAAGTAGGATCTAACTAAACTAAAATGTATATATGTATATATTATGTGCATGTTTATAATGAATATACATTCATATTCATGATTGCAATAAGATATCAAGACCATAAAAAAGTAAGAAAAATTATACACATACTTAACTGGTACATGTATTACATACATACATCACAAAATTTATAGTTATAGAATACTTTCCACTCTGCCCCATACCACAAAAGAATTAGGAGTAACTATTTACACAAAATCACAAAATCTTTAGATCGTCTGCAATAATCAGGAAACCTCCCTTAAAAAGACAGTGAAGTCCACAGGTGACAAACATACTTCATTGATCAACCACGGGCTTACAGGACGCTGCTTTTAACTTGAAACAGATCAAGTAAGAAGTTATGTGGGTACTAAAACTGCATCCTTCTCTATGCAGGTGGGTAAAAAACAGCATGGATGACATAAGGGCAAAAGTTTTGTTTTGGCACCGGACGGGTCTATCAGGCTCACTTTGTAGCATTTTATATTTCAAATGTTTCCATTCTGTTCATATATTCTTGAGCTTATTTCTAAAATCTTCCTAAATACATAAGGAAAAATGTGTGTGCAGGTGAAAATATTTGCATATAAACACACTATTCAGATGACTGGAATCTAACCATTTTATAACACTTTAGGGTTGGCTTGGTGGAAAATATTCAGGAGGTATTTTGTTTTCTGCCTTGAGTTTTGTGAACACTGCAGCAGCCTTGTCAAAGTCCCATCCATTTTCCTCCAGACATCTGCAAAGAAGCATCACAAGGTTATGGTAGTGAAAGTGAAGAATAACTATCATCTGCTTGCTTTTCTTGCCAACTTGCAAGGTAGTGTTTAGTTTCTTTCAGATGTGAGAGTTAATGCCTACTTGATCTTAGGATTATGCCATTTCTCTTTATTCTTCCCAAGAGAGGCTGTGATATCTTGTCTCTGGACTCTTTTGGATGTTGTGTGTTCCCATATTATTCCCACTAGACATTAATCTCCATATTGTCTGGGCACTGCTGGGGCTTGCTGCGGAAAATGCAAAAATCCTCATAGCCTACTCATGGTGTGCCTTTATGTGGATAGCTGTGGTGTGAGGTGGATAGCTGGTGTGAAAAACTGGTGGATTTGGTTCTTGGAAATTAAGATGTTTCAACCCAACCATCAAGTGAGCACTGGTTATTTCTTATATAACCATGGCATCAATCCCTATAATCTGGTTTTACTGCAGCCACAATTGTCCCATGATCTCCCAGAGGTAGTTGGCTGCTGCCCTTTAGATCCCTATCATGGTGACCCCCATGTAGGGAGTCATGTCATGTCATGTTATCATGTAGGAACCCCCATGTGTTTGTTTAGTCAGTGAAACATTTTCATATTCATTACCACAGGGTGATATTGATTTCTTTATGAAATTCCCCAATATATGCTCTGATATGTATTATTTCAGTTTGGCTATTCTGCCCATAAAATTTATTAAAGTTTGACCCTGTGACAGGAACTAATGAATGACTGTATAGGCCATGAAGATCTCTTTTAATCCTTCCCTTACCGTTTCCACCTGATATACTATGCAAATTAATTTCTGATGATTTTTACTGTTTTCTATTTTAAGATTTTAGTTCCCCTGAAATACTGGAATTTTTTGGGCTATATGTTGGAAAATGTGTAATGTACATATCTATGATAAGGTGATGCAGAACTCCTAGGGATTGTTTAAGAAACTACAAAAGCAATCTTCCAAATCATTAAAGTATTATGACAACTAGCAATAATTTGACTTATGTAGGTACAAAAGTTGAAGGCAGATGTGTGAATCTCATTACAGAGAGCATTTTGGCATCAATATGCAATAATTAATTATGAAATTCAATGAAGATAGAATTCATAAACCATTTATGTCAATATACATAGCAACAATTAAGTGATGAATAAGATGTTAATGACTTATGAAAGGAAGTAAAAAACAGCATTTAATTTAAAATGATACAGTTACTTACTGTAGGGAGTAGCATGGCAGCATTCCAGAAGCCTCCGAAAACTTCAAAACCATGGTCTCTTTCTGCTGTGCTTCTACATTAGGTACTGCAACTGGCTGAGGGTCCTTTGCTGGAGGCTCTTTAAAAGCTTTCTGCAAAAATACAAGTAAAATTAATTCAATGAATGAACACATGAGTACAAATGAAACATTCACAAAGTTGTGCAAATAAATACTGATTTCATCATACAAGTTTTACTTATAAATTGAACACCATGCATGGCTCATGTGCCAGTGACTGGGTTTGGAGTCTCCAGACATTCATGTTTTCCAAAGCTCTCCTAATACCTGCACTTCCAACTGCCAACCTTCTTTTATCATTCTTCAGACAGCTCATTCACATCACATTATCACCTCTCATTTGCCATGGTAGTGTGTGCAGATGGATCTCCAGATGCATAGGTTCATATCCTAACTATGGTCCAAGGGCATTCACTCAGGGTAGCAGTTCCCAAAGACAAAACCAAAATTTCTCAATTACAAGTAGGTATCATCTTAGCCCTGATAAATCAGAAGAACTAGGTAAAAAAAAAAAAAAAAAAAAAAAAAAAAAACAGCAAAGCTCTTTGGAAAATCTCATTCTTATCTTTTTTATGCTGTTTGTCAACAAAGATAAATTTCTGATGCCAACACTCAGAGCTATGATGCATCTCTCAGAAGTACCAGTCCTCTGGTTACTTGAGGATTCCAGATTGTTAAATACTGAATAAAATGGTCACAGAGAATGTAAAGAAATAAGTGTAAATGTAATAGCTTTTCTAACCTTAATTTGGTCAACAGTAGCATTGGTGAGATACAGCTGCTCATTGGTGATGCAGTAACCATTCCCTTCAGGGATGATGATCATAGTGCGCTTGAACGAGCGGATGGGAGGATTGCGGTCTGCAATTTGGCTGTACACTCCACTCACCACCACAACCATCAGGTTGGCCTGCAAACACATAAATATTTGAACATATGAGAGAGAGAGAGAGAGAGAGAGAGAGAGAGAGAGAGAGAGAGAGAGAGAGAGAGAGAGAGAGAGAGAGAGAGAGAGAGAGAGAGAGAGAGAGAGAGAGAGAGAGAGAGAGAGAGAGAGAGAGAGAGAGAGAGAGAGAGAGAGAGAGAGAGAGAGAGAGAGAGAGAGAGAGAGAGAGAGAGAGAGAGAGAGAGAAACCCTTTTATAATGGACCACTCTTGTGCTGAAGTATAGTCTTGGTTTCTTTAATGAAAAGTGACCTGTCTCCCTCACACAGGCAAAGAATCAGACATCAACTAGAGTGATCAGAATTAGGGAGTGATGAGTGAAAGACACACAAAAGAGTACATGATGGGATGAGAGTCAATTAACAGAAACAAGAAAACGATCAAGGACTGGCAACCAAGAAGGATGTCATCAAAGAAGAATATATATATATATATATATATATATATATATATATATATATATATATATATATATATATATATATATATATATATATATATATATATAAGATAGTTGGATTGAAATATAGAATCTTTATAAATGAAATGTCTTTAACTATAAGAGAGAATATGAGCTAACAAAAGAAATTAATTCAACTATACAAGCAAGTATGCAACTCAAGTATAGTCATCCCATCTAAAGACATTAAAAAACCTGGAATAGGTATAGATAATGGCAACAAAGATACTATAGCATAATAGAATCTCCATATAGAAAGACTTAAAAAATTTGGGTTACCAGTGTTATAGAATGGAAAAGTAATGCAATATCAATCTTGGCCCTTGTATTCATAAGGGAATTTGAACTTATGACCAGAGAGTGCTTTACAGTCTCTTTCGATTTAATCTTTTTACTATGCAACATTTTCTTGTCTGAGGAATGCTTATTCTTCATAAACAGATAAAATATTTTAAATCCAATCTTACAGTCAACACCTTACCTCAGCTAAGGGAACATCTACTTCAAAGGACATCAAAATCGTGGTTGGTTTGGGGCAAGGAACTCAAGAACGTGCCAATGTTGTTGCGTCCTTGCACCACCAGCTTGTACCTTCGTTCATTGTTGGTAATTTTCTTAAGGTTTCTGTTTTCTGCATTATACAGTGAGGTGAACCTGTTGAACAAAACAAAACAATGTGAAAGGTGGCATTACAGGATAGGTCTGATCAGTTATCTTTCATTACAGTACCTGAGTTTACTAGAATCTGCATGTATCTCAACATATTGGCCAAATGTGGCAACTCACCGGGCACCTGGTCCTGATTCAGGGAAAATTGCAGGACAGGGATAGCAATGCATGTTGTGAGTATGCTTCCTGCAGCTTTAGTCTGTCTGTAGCATCAAAGATCTGAAAAGGAAATCAACAGTCATTTAATGCAAACTAAGGTGCGCAGGAAACTACCACTAAAATTAACAGAAATATAATGGGTGCCATATTACATGAAGCCCTATCTCAATCTCTCCCAAACTTCAGTAGGTCTCATTTAGTATTGCATGAAAATTTCTACACTTAAATTATGCCATGTCTGATGGTATTTGGCAGTTCAACCATGCCTGGCAAGGCCTCTCCTCTCAAGGCACTTGCTTATTGTGCCTTCAAGGGGTGGACAGTTGGAAATTTATTGCCACAGCATTTAACCCACAGTGTAAGAGATTCTGCTGTTTTGCATTGCTTCCAATGCTACCCACAGTGTAAGAGATTTCCTGCTGTTTTGTATTGCTTCCAATGCTACAAAGTGTTTGGCAAGCCGATGCTGTTTGATTGAAAAGTAAAGATCTTCACACTGAATAAGAAAATGTGATGAACAAAGACTTGGCAGCAAACTGGCTACAATAAGACAATGATTGTTTCCTTGCAACAGTTTGTGAAGTACTTGCTGATGCAGATCTGCAAGTTTAAGAAACACATTGAATGCTGAAGAAAAGACCAACATAACATAGACTACTGAAGGTTGCTGCAACTAGAAACCCAAATTTGAAAGCAAAAGATATTAAATCAAGATATCCTAAACTTCTCAAGGGCATTGTTATCAGGACTATCTAGCATTGCCTTTGACATCACCTCAACATTCCATCATGTGGTGTGGCCCACAAGACCCCCCCCTGACAGATAAAATATGACTTAAAACATCCTCATTTTGTTAAGCAATACATTAATTGGAACCAAGAGGAATGGCATAACATAAAGCTCACTCAATTAACTTCTTACCAAAACTATCACCATAAATTTGGAACACTATGAATAATTTCTACAAGATCTGGTGCAACCTGTTGTAATGAACTTGATTTCAAAATGTTTATACATGACTGTTCCTTTCCACACAACTTAATTAAACATGTGGGTAGACTGTTAGTGGAGTGATGAGATGGACTGGGATTAGTCCAGACCTTAACCTGATACAATGGGTTAAAAGTTATAAAAGCAAGTGTCCTTCCTATCCCCTCTAACTGAAGTGACAGACATAAACATGGACCTAGATTACTTTCAGTCAGTCACCAACAATATGCCAAAGAGGGTGAAAGATGTGCTGAAGACAAAGGGTGAAGAGACACCCCACTATCATGAGTTTTTGTTTGATTTGCTTTTGATTTACAATTTTCATAACATCTTTCATCATGACGCAGGTACATTTAAAGGATCAAGTATATCTCATATTTTGGCACCCACTGTATGTTCTATTCAAGAAATGTTTTTGCTAAAATAGCTTGATGTTACAAATCAAGCCTAAATTTCCAACAAAAAAAAAAGGCAATCTGATATACAATTACGTTTTTTGACATTTAAATCTAAATTTATACATTTAATAAAACTAAATCAAAGTGAATGGACAAATAAGGAAAAAAATCTGTAAATAATAATAATCAAAGGATGTTAAACTGCCTTGCACAATCAATATGAAAAAGGAAGTGTTGACCCACCTTGTAATACTCCTGCAGAAACACTGTTACCAGGTTCTGTGCATTTGGTTCAACAAAATATGTTGGTATAGACTTAGGAATTTTGGTGACCTCTTCATCAACTTCAAATCCAATTGGTTTTGGAAGCTCCTGGCCATCCTGTTATAAAGAAGCAGTTTTACTAATACATTCAGCACCCTCAAACCATAAGAGGAATATTCAGTCTAAGCATTAGCAATATGAAATTTAATAAATGTGGCACTACTAAATATTAATGTATACAAGTCAGGACTTACCAAGTACAATACCTTCGGAAACCGCTTTCTCACAGCACTGAGGGAGAAGAAACAGGATGATTAACGGCATCATGAGGGAGCCGCCTGGGACCAAAAATCGAGTGACATTATTCATTCAGGACTAGCCTACTGCCAGAAGTGAACTTCCCCACACCATTATAAAAACACTACTTGGGACCAAGAACTGGGCTATGATAATTTTGCAAGATAGCTTAAAAAATATAAAAATAAAATAATAAACGAAATAAAATAATGAATAAATAAATAAATAAATAAAAGGTAAACAAATAAATTAATTAAAATAAAATATCAAGGATGAGAATCAAACTTTGCTTTGGTTTCATGTAGATTAGAGTAAAAATTGCTTCCATAAATGAAATTTTCAACTAAATCAGATTAGACAAGATGCATCCAAAGAATAGGTTTTCATCCAGTACATTATATGGAGAGAGAGAGAGAGAGAGAGAGAGAGAGAGAGAGAGAGAGAGAGAGAGAGAGAGAGAGAGAGAGAGAGAGAGAGAGAGAGAGAGAGAGAGAGAGAGAGAGAGAGAGAGAGAGAGAGAGAGAGAGAGAGGCTGCATAGCAGCTGTTTAACATGTATTTTGGTTATTTGTGCATATTAAGCACTGGTTATATAATTCTAATTAAAATATACTCTCCAAGTTTTATTAAACTTGAATTAAAAATTATAAACTCTTGGAATTAATTTTACAACCCTTTCCCAATACCATGAAAAAAATCATGTATTCTATTTGAAACTGGTTATCTACATTTCCAGCAGATGACACTTCAAATGCCACCCCCTCCCCCCCCAAAAAAAAAAAATTACACACACACACACACACACACACATATATATATATATATATATATATATATATATATATATATATATATATATATATATATATATATATATATATATATATATATATATATATATATAAGCAACACAATATCAAACAGCTTCAACTCCCACTTTGATTTTCATATCTAAGAGTCTACATATACATATGACAATTTTTTTTATGCACTGCATGATTCTCCATTACATTGAGAAACAGTGAAATAAGCTGCTGCTTCTTCTATATTGGGTTTAGCCAAGACATGGCTGATATTCAGTTCTCAGACATGATTCAGAGATTTTTACATTTTGTGAATGATAAAATATACCTAGAAGGGTTGGGAACACCAACTCCTTAAGAAAAACAAAGATTTCCACAAAACAAGAAAGAAACAGAAGAGGAATTCTTCACTTTCAAAATCTTTTGTTTCTTTCCTGGAAACCCCACTTATTTGGTAATGGGGAAGGTGGAAAAATGATTTTAATCAATTCATAAAAAGATTAAGGCACCCTGCAACCACAAGATTCTCAAAATCCTTTACAATGAAGGTTTTGTGAACCCATAGGTCCTGAGAGTGACTTAAGACAAGGAAATCCACATGGCAGAGTAAACATCCTTTATAGGATTAACATGGAAACAACTTGTTTCAACAATTATTTCTATAGAATAGCTAAAAAAAAAAAAAAAAAAAAAAAAAAAAAAAATAAATAAATAAATAAACAAAATCTATTTCCACCTGATACATACTGCTTGTCGTGGTCAGTCATGTGAGTACATTTGGAAAACATTCTTGCTTGACCAACTGAATCTTACTAATAAATGAATGGTGATAACACTGTGTAAATGATGAGTTCCTAACTGCAGTAGTGTGGGTGGCAGCTTGATATTTCAGTGAAGACAATGGCCACTCAGACAGATGGCTTTTACATTCTTGTGATGTGACTGATGACTTTATAATCTTGTAAGACAGATGATGACCTTGTCGTATAGACTATGGATTCTTAACTTCAGTAGTGTGGGTGACTTCTTAACATCTTGCAATGCAGATAATAGCTTCTCAACTTGGTGGGGATGACAGCTTTATGAACTTGTTATTTCACTGACAGCTTCGGAATCTTGTAATGTGGATGACAGCTTCATAATCTTCTTGTGTGGATAGTATATTTAAAATCTCTTGGGTTCCTGATCAAACATGGGTAATAGCTTCAAAGTCTTGCAGTGAATGATGGCTCCAAAAGCTTCAGGTGATGAAAGCTTCCCGTGTTTTTGATATGAAAGACAGCTTCATAATCCTTGGTAAGTGTGATGACTTCAGAAACAACTAAAGTGTAAAAGATGGCTTCATGATCTTGTGGTACCATGTACAAAACTTTCAAGTGATGATTACTAGTTCATAGTTTGGAGAAAGAAGTTATGATTCTATGATTTTCTGCAGAGGTTTCCAGTTGCTAAGCCTCAAAATGATGATATTGAATCTATCATGGATGGCAAGTTCAGTTTTATGATGTGATGACTTCAAAACTATTTTCATGGATGTATAGCAACAGAACAACCAAATAACAAAATTCTTCTACTTAACACTAATGATGGCTATGAATACCACAACCAAACATAAATGACTTTATCTTGATGTTTTGCAGTTAAATAGGAGTCACTTTCTTGGATCATGAATGTACTGAAATTAAGTTGATATTGTATTGGAGACCATTTATATAACTGGATCATGATGAACCACTTCAATGTTTTCAAACACACTGTAAGTAGAAAAAGAAAGCAGAGGTTAAAGCTTGTGAATTGTCCCACATCTTGCAACACCATGAAGACAAAGATTGGTGTTCAAGTGTTTGGGTGCAGTGCTGCAGTGACCCAGAGTGGGTGATGAATACTGTCACACCTCCTCCTCCTCCGAGGATCCTCCTTCTACACTTTGTCCCATGGATCCTGTTGCTGATGAGTATGCTGCAGTTACTGACATTGCTCCTCTCCTCCTCCACCTGGTAAGTTGTGGTAGTCATGTTTGACATTGCCACTCACTGCATGTCAATCAGCTGGATCCAGGACAACTTTCTCCTCCTCCACCTCATCATTTCTTCTCCTTCAAAATCATGAAGTATATGAAGTGATGTCCACATCTTAATTGCTGCCTCTGCTTCAATTTAGATTTCAACCTTGAAGTATATGAGTCTTTAAAATTTTTATAGAAAAGCATTATCTGATAAAGACAAGTACAAATCACATTCCATGAAAGTTACTCTGAACCAGTAATATAGGAGTATAGATGGTAAAAAGTATTTCACACCTTGTTCTTGCTTTCTATGCCATATTTGCAAGTCATCTTTCACATACAGGACAATGTAAGAAGAAAATAAGAAAAGAAAAGAAAAAAAAACAATATTTTATGCATTAGCTGTGCCAAGGTAATAAAAAAAAAATAAATAAAAAATAAAATAAAAAAAGGTGAAAGGCATTTGATGCATTAATAACTTGTTTCCTAATAAAATGATGTCAAAGCATAGGACATGCCTGTTCTTGTTACAGGTGTCTGTGTCTATTGACAGTAGATTCATTTGAGCAGAAAAAGAACATTGGTAAAACAGACAGAAAAGGTAATAATCTATCAGGTGGTACATGCTTTGTGATAACATAATACAATATCTCTTGACTACTTAATGGAGGCAGTTTGTGCAGTACGCTCACAAAATATAGGACTGCATTTTTTCAACCTCCTAACATTATATCCACTGACAATAATTCTAGGAATGTTTCATAAAATACTCCCAGAAAGCTAAACAACAGCATAATACACCATTGTTGGGACTCAAATGAAAAATAATCTGAGCTTGACCATTCTTCATATTACAAAATACTAGGTAACAGAAATTATGCAAATATATTTTTTGTATGAATATATAAAACTTAAAATGGCTTTGATGAATAAACAATATATCACCGAATGTTACATGTATTGTTTCTGGTTTTCACAAATAAAAAATTAAACTCAATACTCTATTAAGCCTACTGAAAAACAGTTATATTGTCATAATCCATCAGGCCAAGATGTCAGTGGATACTGTTTTTCCATTTCCTTCCTTTTCTTTTGAATATAAACAAAAGAAAAGTAAAGAATGGAGGAAAAACTGTTCTTTGACTGCAAAGAACAATTTTGCATTAAAGATATTGGTGACATAGGTTACAAATTATAGGATAGGTTTATGTATGACAAAACCTTTCCTTAACATTTATAACAGTGGTCAGTAGTCCCTTAGATACAATCAGAGTGTGATATGAATACTGACACTCATATGAATCTTATTATGCATAACTATGTTGTGGGTTTTTGTGTCATCTGCTTGGATCAAATTACTTTTTATTCCCTTACATATTTTCCTTACTATTATTATCTCTTTACTTCAATGTTTTCATAGAATAAATGCAAGTCTTTCATATATATATATATATATATATATATATATATATATATATATATATATATATATATATATATATATATATATATATATATATTTATCAAGATATTTCAATTACCAATGTCTGAACCAAAATACTTGTTAAAATTGCGATACTCACTGAAAGTATAGAGCTTGCTTTCCTATTTTTGGGAAAGATAGTTTATGGAGGCAGAAAACAAAATCTATTCATGAAGACAGAATCAATAAAATAAGTGCAAAACTGAGAGAAATGTATCTGGGCCCTTTATCCAAACCACATGCTTCAGAATTACTGATGGTAGTCCTACACATTCCTGTTTGACTTTCAAAAATGTATAATACCACAATCAGAACAAATTATTTCTCATTTCCATGTTACTCAGAAAGCATTATCCTACATAAAGGTGAATCATATATAACTTCCTCTCTATGGTTCATTTTGCTTTGAGGTCTACTAACAATGCCCCAAAGTATTCTCTTGTCAAGAAATTGAGCTTCCAAAACATGTTTATAGACTCAGAACAAACCTGCAGATGGAGTTAAATCCAATACATACTTCCTCCAGAAAAAAAAAAAAAAAAAAAAAAAATATGGTTACAACATTGAAATTGCAAGAAACAATATGAAAAGGTGGAATGTGGAAATGTGCTCCACAATACGAAGGTGTTGTGAGGCAGGAGTGGTGTGGACGAGGGCTGTGCCAGGCCACGACCAGACCAGACCCCTCACCCTTACACACCTGCCCGAAGAGAGTGTAAAATGAGCTAAGCATGACACACATACACAAGTACATACACACACTTGACATAAGAATTCACTGCTTTTGGTAGCAAAAAGCATGAGGTCACAAAAGCAGTCTGGAAATCACCTGAATGAAAAATAAGAATGTATTAAAACTGTCACATATGGGTAAAAGTGCTCACTTCTCACATTCAAAACCAAAGCCCTCAGACATGTCTCCACATTAATTTTTATGTTCAATATTGTAACTTTTATGTTTTGTTGTGATGAGTAAAGCACAGTTTTCAAAGTAAAATTATGAGTCTCAGACATTATCAATGAAGAATTACTGACTTAGAATTAAAGTAAACAGTACTAATATGTGGCAAGCATACATCAACACCAGAGCTATTTCTACTTGTGTTGAGAAGGCAAATGTCAAAAAGCAGTGTCTGTTTTCAATTTCAAACAAGTGCCTGGCAAATACAGGCTTACTTCTTAAAATTTTAATATCTCAGCAAGCTTTGTTTATTCTTCCTGAATATAATGTCAACTTCATCTGATGCCAGCTCCAAGAACTCCCCACAAGGGGATGGCATTAAGTGGGTTCTACATGGTAGCCAACTTCAAGCTTATTTATCCAGAAAGTAAGCTTTACACTTCCTTTAAATTCACATTCAGAAATGGATAGTCCTACTAAGAGGAATTCAACCTGGGTCAGAAACCCAATGAACCTGCCTGATGTAGCTCTCTGTGTCACGAAATCTGTCACAGAGAGGGTTGTCTTCCAGGGTAAGATCAGTAATCTGCATTCCAGAAAGTTTATCCAAGGAGTCTGGGCTGGTAAGCTGCAGGTAAAAAAAGACATGGAGATGATTAGTAAGTATTTATATTGTTAGAACTATAAAACAGAAAAACTCAATCACTATGAGAATAATTACCTTATTCTTTTTCAAGCTGAGTCGATGGAGGTTGACACAGGATGACATAAGGCGCTCCAGCTCATCTAAGCAAGTAATTTTGTTGTGGCTGAGGTCAATTTCTTCTACATGTGGGATGTGTTCCATGATGATGTTCACAACAATCTGCATGTTGGGCTGTCGGTACAAGGGGCAGAAGATGCTCTCCTTGACCAATGCTGTTTAGAAAAATACTGTTTTAATACAAACAGATCTCATACATTTAATATTGAGAGAGAGAGAGAGAGAGAGAGAGAGAGAGAGAGAGAGAGAGAGAGAGAGAGAGAGAGAGAGAGAGAGAGAGAGAGAGAGAGAGAGAGAGAGAGAGAAATTTCATTCACTGGAAAAGTAACTTGTTCTACTTGTGTTATGTAAACCAAATACTGACCAGAATTCTAATGAATCACTGTATTATGATGTCAATTATATTATAATTTATCAAAATCCTGCTTTTTTAGAAATGCTAACTAATCAAACTAAAAAATTCAATAAAAAATACAGAAAGCTACTGTAATGTGAATTCTCATTCATTTGTAAACCATAGAGCAAACCTGTGCATAACTGAAGCTAGGGGAAATCCAAACATTTGAAAGGATTACTACATCTGAGCAGAAATGGACTGATTTACTTACTGGTGTCATTGTGAAAGTTCTTGAGGTCAAGCCTTTTCATCTCAGGTGAGTAGTGAGCACTCATGACTTGCATCACCTTTTCTTGCTGTGAGACAGAGAAAAAAGTAATTGCTCCCCTCTACTGACAGCACATGTGGTCTTAACCATAATAATGGAACAT
This sequence comes from Scylla paramamosain, assembly GCF_035594125.1. Taxonomy (NCBI): domain Eukaryota; kingdom Metazoa; phylum Arthropoda; class Malacostraca; order Decapoda; family Portunidae; genus Scylla; species Scylla paramamosain. The sequence continues at coordinate 19,488,167 of NC_087178.1, forward strand.
GACTACACAGATTTATAGTAATCACTGTTTACATATCTAAATGACATCCCCTTTAAAGGCAGAGAAAACCAAGACATCAACAGGCAACACACATTCAAAATAACATTTACAAGCATTCCCTCAAGGAAGAGCAGGAAAAATTTCTAAGGTATATAAAACTTTCCATTTCATTAGAAAACAAATGACAAAATAGTGAACTTTGAAACAGGGAAAGAATAATAAGAATTTGTAAAGATTCTTTAGAAAATATTAAAAATTTAAATGAGGCACCATGAGTTTTACTTGATTTTTTCATGAATAAAATGAAACACATAATTTGCCACCAACCTGTGCTTGAGTGAGGGGCCTGTTTGGTGGAGGCGAGCGGTTGAAGAAAATGGTTAGCTTATCGCCATTGGACATAGTGAGCCGGCGGCTTATTTCAGAGATGGCCTGAACAGCAGGGCCATTGTCCTCCAGGTAGAACACCAAGGACCTCCCTTCCACCTCATACTGCAACAAATAGTCAAAACTTAAGCCTAATAGCTGCACTGGAATTTTAACTAATAAGCCCAATCTGTGAGAATATACATTTTGGGGACAGCTGGTGTTAAAAAATCAAACTTATGCTTCCAATATACATGTTACTATGAGAGCTATGGAGAAATAAAACATCACAATGAATGGCTTTTTAGAGAGAGAGAGAGAGAGAGAGAGAGAGAGAGAGAGAGAGAGAGAGAGAGAGAGAGAGAGAGAGAGAGAGAGAGAGAGAGAGAGAGAGAAACCTAAATATAAGTGTATAAATAGAGCATCATAAGCATTAATATATATTCAATGCTTTTTATTTCTTTACAAAACTACATCGTCTATACATATATATATATATATATATATATATATATATATATATATATATATATATATATATATATATATATATATATATATATATATATATATATATACTGTCTTCTGCATTATGAAGACTGCATATTGTCTTCTACATTATGAAGAGAGAGAGAGAGAGAGAGAGAGAGAGAGAGAGAGAGAGAGAGAGAGAGAGAGAGAGAGAGAGAGAGAGAGAGAGAGAGAGAGAGAGAGAGAGAGAAATAGGAGACATAATATATATATATATATATATATATATATATATATATATATATATATATATATATATATATATATATATATATATATATATATATATATATATATATATATACTGTCTTCTGCATTATGAAGACTGCATACTGTCTTCTACATTATGAAGAGAGAGAGAGAGAGAGAGAGAGAGAGAGAGAGAGAGAGAGAGAGAGAGAGAGAGAGAGAGAGAGAGAGAGAGAGAGAGAGAGAGAGAGAGAGAGAAATAGGAGACATAATATATATATATATATATATATATATATATATATATATATATATATATATATATATATATATATATATATATATAAAACCTGCAACATTATTATAAAGATTATACACATTAAACAAATAGCCTTCTTTTCACTTTCACTCTGTAGTCTTACCAGCACTGGGATGAACGGCTCATGGACAAGAGATCGGATGTTTTCCAAAACTTCCTGGCGGTCGTAGTTAACACCGTCTTTTATCTGAGGATGGTGATAATGAAAAAGGTAACTGCTGATACTGAATCAGTGATGTATATCACTGTCATAATCTTGAAGCAGCTTCTACACTAAAATGAATAAGGATCATGACTCAGGAAAGAAATGATAAAGGGATTAGTTTTTTGGTTTTATCACTTCACGAATTACTGAACCTTTACAGTCTGCAGTCTACTCGTCATTGATTAAGACCACAGTAATTAAATTTAACACAAAGGGAATTGAACCTTTGCAATCTGCAGTCTACTTGTCATAGATTAAGACCATAACTTGACCACAGTAATAAGTTTAACACAAAGGGAATATGGTGAAGGGACATCAAATAGTTTTACAGTCCATTTATTTTTTTTAGATTAATTGCATAACAAAATGAGATGATAAACTATACAAGATGGAGTAACTGTGTAGATCAACTCACCATTGCTTTGTACCAGCCCATCCTGTTGTTGGTATTGTTAACATGAGGTCGACCGCCACGCCGCTTGTACTGATCCTGGCGCCTGAATGAAGAACAATCACCACTTGGATGAACACTTCTCTTGGCATTCATTAATTATGTGCACCTTCCAACAATTCTTATATTTTGTAGTGATGAGTCATGTCTGCCTCCTTTTTACTTAGCATTGTCAATAACTCCTCTAGAGGGATCACAGGCAAAAATAAAGAAAATATATTGTTACTCACATAATCTGGAAATCAAATAATGTTATGTTAGAGTGGTATACATAAATTTAAGACATACTCAAGAAACATATAATTACCGATTCTTCTCCCTAGAGCCAGTCATCTCTGTATCATCATCTTTGTATTGAGGTCTGCGTGGGCCATGGCCTCCTCTGCTGCCACCCCTCTTGTTGCCACGCCAGTGTCCCTGAAACAAAAAAAATTCAAGTTGATCCATAAATAATACACACACACACACACACACACACACACACACACACACACACACACACATATATATAATATATATATATATATATATATATATATATATATATATATATATATATATATATATATATATATATATATATATATATATATATATATATATATATATATATATATATATATATATATATATATATATACGTCCAACCCTTCAGGAGGTAAACATTTCACGCAGGGAAGCCACAGAACGCTTGACTTCTGATCTTTCTAAAATTTCTGATTGGGGCAGAGCAAACTTGGTATTGTTCAATGCCTCAAAAACTCAATTCCTCCATCTATCAACTCGACACAACCTTCCAGACAACTATCCCCTCTTCTTCAATGATACTCAACTGTCCCCCTCTTCTACACTGAACATCCTCGGTCTGTCCTTTACTTATAATCTGAACTGGAAACTTCACATCTCATCTCTAGCTAAAACAGCTTCTATGAAGTTAGGCGTTCTGAGACATCTCCGACAGTTTTTCTCACCCCACCAGCTGCTAACTCTGTACAAGGGCCTTATCCGTCCATGTATGGAGTATGCTTCACATGTCTGGGGGAGGTTCCACTCATACTGTTCTTCTAGACAGGGTGGCATCAAAAACTTTTCGTCTCATCAACTCCTCTCCTCTAACTGACTGTCTTCAGCCTCTCTCTCACCACTGCAATGTTGCATGTCTAGCTGTTTTCTACCGCTATTTTCATGCTAACTGCTCTTCTGATCTTGCTAACTGCATGCCTCCCCTCCTCCCATGGCCTCGCTGCACAAGACTTTCTTCTTTCTCTCACCCCTATTCTGTCCACCTCTCTAACACAAGAGTTAACAAGTATTCTCAATCCTTCATCCCTTTCTCTGGTAAACTCTGGAACTCCCTGCCTGCTTCTGTATTTCCACCTTCCTATGACTTGAATTCCTTCAAGAGGGAGATTTCAAGACACTTATTCATCAATTTTTGACCACTGCTTTGACCCTTTTATGGGACTGGCATTTCAGTGGGCATATTTCTTTATTGGATTTTTGTTGCCCTTGGCCAGTGTCCTTCCTACATAAAAAAAAAAAAAAAAAAAAATAAATAAAATAAATAATAATAATAATAATAATAATTTTCATTACAGTTTCATATCATCATTTAGATGTAAGTCTGGTGATTATACTTAGAATGGCATATAGAAAGAAGCTTAACTTGTAGGATATGGGCTAATTATACATATATGAAATAAAAAATGTATTACTTGCTTCTGTAAAAGAATGACAGGAGCACAACCTGTACGGCATTACGAAATTTCTAGCAGCGTAATTTTACTGGTGTTGAGCAAAAAAAAAAAATAAATAAATAAATAAATAAATAAATAAATAAAAACGAATGCATTGGGTATAAAAAATCCTTCCTCCTTACTCCTACACTGGCTAACAAACATCCATAATTTACCTGCACCACCACCATCTGGCCTTTTATCAGCCACATAACAAAGGCTTGATATGTTGCCACACAAGGCTTTTATAATTATCGTGTGAATGGCAGGCATGAAAAAATAAGGTAACAAGTATCCCACCACATGAGGGAAAAGAAAAAAAAATAAAAATAAATAAATAAATAAAAAATAAAAAATAAATAATAATAAAAGAAAAAAAAATATATAAGTAAATAAATAAATAAATAAATAATAATAATAAATAAATAAATAAAATGAAATAAAAAAATAAAAAAATAAAATAAATAAAATAAAAGTATTGAAAACTAAATAAAAATAAATAAATAAATAAATATAAATGCATAAATTTTGCACACTTGATGCCCCACTGACTTGGCCAGTTACAGATACTTATGCACTTGTCGCTGTATGTGTTAACTAATATGTGTACTATGTATACCGCAAGTAACAAATAAATGGTACAAACAAGATCTGAAAAATTACCTCAGGGAAACGGTTACTTCTGCCATCTTCCCAGTTAGCATCCCACACTCGTCCTCCTCTTCCTCCTCGGTACCTTCCTCCAGAATTGTGGTACCTAAAGTTACCTCGGCCACCACCACCTCCACTGCTACGAGCCATTCCTCTGTCATCGTGCTCTGTTGATGTAGAAAACAATCAGTTATTTACAAATAAATGCCAATATCTATTTAAATATACTTCTATATTTACATACAGCTAACTTCCACAGATGAGGGATGCAAGCCAACACCAACACCAAGACAAATTCTTCTGAAATAAGACTGTGCTGAAACAAACAGGTTTTGCAGGTGTCATACCAACTTTTCACTATTATTTTTAGCTAAGTATATTCTTTAGAACTAAATGCCTAAAATGTATGCATAAATGAATATCGCAGACTCACAGACATCCAGCTGGAAGAGGCTTAGAAAGCCTGAGGCTGCAGGTTTGCAGGTTTACTGCATTATTGCCAACATGTGGTGGACAATTTTGCCTTAGAGTTAAATTCAAGGTTTTGCTCTTTCCAAAATTCATATAGCTTTCCCTCACATGTGTTGATATTTTCTGAGTATCATTGCCTATATATTTACATATAACTGATCCACTGGGTAGAAACACACACACTCCCCCTCTTTATGTATACTGGTCACTGAAACAACTTCAAAGGTCAGCAGAACTTGTATGTTTGGAGCTTTGCTCTTTATCTGCTATCTAACTATCTCACACCTTGCTCTCTCAGGGGGGTATCTGCCAAGTGGGTGGCCGGGGCAGAAGATTGTCCATCCTTGCCAATCTGAACACTCCTTGCTTGCTTGTTCAAGCTCTTGGCCTCTACAAGCAGGTCTTTCATACATGTACTTTTCTACCTCCTACCTTCCAAATGACTTTTCTCTAATTTTCTTATATGTACTTCTTACAAACTCTTCTTGCTTCGGTAAATTTATATTTTTCACTTGCCTAACAATTTTGGACAAGACATTTTTCTGGTGAATTTAGATGTGCTTTGAATGAATCTAGTAACTGTTTCCATAGCAAATAATTTTTTTGTTATATACCCCCCACCACACAAACAAGCAGGACACTAACCTAACCTAACCAGGGGGCTGTAACCCCTCCAGATCTTCTAATATTAACCTAACCTATTCTAACTAAACAGCCCCCTAGATACCCCAAGAGCACTAAATTAACTGTACATAACCTAACATAACCATATATTTATTACTGAGTATGACGATGGTGAGTAAATGGAGCATCTATCCCAAACTTTCTCTTACGATTATAATTTTCTTTACATTTACTAAAATCATCCATCATAGTCAAAGGAAAAGACAAATAATAAATATAGGATGGGACCATATTGATTAAAAGCATGTCGAAGTCTATCAGGATTTAATAGTTCAATCTTAAAATCCAAAGGATGAATTTTTGACAATTCTTGGGATGAACATAATTATAACACAATAGGATGGGTTTAGAATACGTTGTCACTTTGAATTATATCAACTTGATTTTGATAACACTGCGCCACCTAACCTCATCTGCCCTGCTACGTCCCCAGAGAACCAGGGAATGCAGCCTTGTGCTGCCAAACGTTTTCACCACTACTCTCACCTTCCCGGGGAATCTCACCTTCCAGGATACTGCTCACTTAAGCTTTGTCACAATACGCGACGCAAATGTTAGGCAAAATTAATCATCTTTTCCAGTGGCAGCTGTGATCACGTAAACCAGACATACGTCCTTCTCTCGACAAAAGTTCTGAGCCTTGCCACGCACTAGTTAATATTGCCACACCCACCCTCCCTTAGACCATGGGCACACGTGGAAAAAATTATGGGTGTTCTCATCAATTGCTATTTACCATAATACTGCCGAGATCCGTCATTTCTAGCTTGAATTATCAAATTTTTCCCACTGTATTTAGATCCTCTCGTCGCCATGATGCTTTTGTCGTCTCTACGAGCACACTGATTTTGATGACAGCAGCTGCTTCCTCTCCATGTCCCACTAAAACTAATAAAATGAATGGATAAATAAAAAAACAAGAAAAATAAATGCCAAAATAAAAACTTCAAAGATAAATAAATTGGGTGATTAGTAGTAAAATAAATGTATAAAATAAAAACTCCATGTCCCAGTATCGTCTCATAAGCTTGAAAACTACTCTCATTAATTTAGATACATCACATTTTGTCACTGGTATGTATTAAAAAAGCATAAAGAATGATGCAACACCGGTCAGCATGTCAACATTTTGGTATGTGTTGATGTGGTGCTGATGATGACAATGAGTCCCGTCCATGTGTTGCCTGACAGGATGGCGGATACCGGCAGCGATACTCCTTCCTCTCAGCCGCCCCAGCAAACTACAGACAAACCCAAAACAGCCAAGCAGCTGGAAAAGGAAGCCAAGAAAGCGGCTAAACTAGCTAAATTCGCAGAGAAGCAGGCAAAGACTAGTGTAAAGAGCGGTGATGTTCAGCAGAAGAAACCCAAAGCAGTGGAGGAGGTAATGACAGATGTGTGGTGAAAGTTGTTTGCAATCGACGGGTGGTAGTTAGTTGACCAGTGATAAGTTAACTAATTGTTCATGTCACTCAGTGTGTTGTGTGGTATACGGACATTATCAGTTATTAGTTCTATCAGACCATATATTGCTGCTCCTTAGGGCCTTCTCCCTTAGTTGTGATCCTCTAAATCTTTCTAACCTTTTTGGCGTCGTTTAGGAAGTTGCAGCTTTCAGGTATGCAATCATTACCTTCCATTATGTAGGTGATGGGTTTTGTCCCATTTCGCCTCCCCTCCGTCCCCCCCCCCCAAACACACAAAAAAAGGGAGAGTTTCTTGATGGTCTTGGAAATTTGTGAGCCTGGTGTGGATTGATAGTTCTTTCATGGGAACACTCAGGGCTTCAACCTTAGTGTATCAAATTACTTTTAATCCAGCTTAAATGTAAAATTTTCGGAAAGCCTCAAGCCTTTAGTTGAAAGACAAGTATCTCATTCTATACATTTTGATGTGCTTTGAATTAACATAGTAATCATTTTGGTTAATTTTCAGTATACCCAACCAATTATTTTCTTGTGTCTTATGTTTTTTTATACATATTGTGAATCAATCGTTTATTTTTTTTTTTTACCTCTTTTCTGTCACAAATGTCTAGTTTTCAAGTTATGCCTACCCCTCATCCTAATGATCTCAGTGGGGCTTTGAGAAGTCTTGGTTTTTTGGGTCAAGGAGCATAATATCAAATAATGTGTGTTGTGGACGAGGTCGGAAATCAACAAAACCACATAAAAGAATCAATGAAAAGACATAAATTACACCTTTGGTGGTGGCAGCGATGACGACAGTGGCAGCTGCGAGTGTTGTTGTGTCATTGGTGAGCAGCATTGCCAGTGATTCGCTACATTTCTGGCTGTAGCTGACACTTTTAGTGAAAATTCCCAATTTTCTGTGAATTCCCCCATTGGCATAACTTTTACTGCTTACTGATAAGACAGCAATGCTTGCAGCCAGTGTTGCTGCCACCACTGCCAAAGGTGTAATTCATGTCTTTTATTTAATTTTCTGATGTGGTTTTGTTGGTTTCTGACCTCTTCTACAATGCACATTACTCAGTTTAATGCTCCCCCATCCAGAATGCCCAATCTCCCACAGGTCCCTCTAGATTACTGGGGATGAGGGGTAGGTATAACTTGAAGAGACATAACTTGAAAACTAGACATTTGTGATGGAAAAGAGGTAGGAAATTAATCAACTCACTACTTATATCACCTGAAAAACATAAGACACAATAGAAAATAATTTGTTGGGTGAAACTAAAATTTAACTACCATTAAAGTAGTTGTTGGTTACTGTGTGTAGTGACCAAAGAATCGGGCTGGTTAGAGGTGATCAGGGGTGCCACTTGCAGCGCCTTTCCTGAATCCTAGGAATTTGATGTAAAAATATTTAAGTTTTATATTTTATTATTTGGAATCCTTTGAACTTGATTAAAATGAATATGGATGAATCTTGATTTTCTAACATTCAGTTTCTACTGTATTTGTGTTTCTTATGAGTTATTACTTACTTATATTGAATTTTACTTGGTTTTGTTTACTTTTTTTTCTTGGATGGTACGGTATCTGATGTGCACAGGAAATGGCAGCATAATTTTTTGTGTTAATAAAAGGACAATTTATATTTCATAATATATAAATATTTGTGTGAAAAGATGTTAATTACATGCCTTTGACAGAAAAAAGTCATCACCTATGACATTCCAACACCTGTGGGTGAAAAGAAAGATGTGAATGTGGAGTTGCCAGCTCAGTACAGCCCCAGGTATGTGGAGGCTGCCTGGTATGATTGGTGGAAGAAGGAAGGATTCTTCAAGCCAGAATATGGAGTGAGTATAACAAGTCTGAAGTTTTCTATTTTGGGTCTTACATTTCCTTGGACGGTGTCATTTTTTCACTTACATTAAAAATATATTTGCAAAAATGAAAGAAATAGCTTGTATGTGCAGTATTGCTTCATCACATATTACATTTATAAAACTTGTATTTACAGAGAAACCTTAATGAAGACAATCCAAAAGGAAAGTTTGTTATGGTTATCCCTCCACCAAATGTGACTGGCACTTTGCATTTGGGCCATGCTCTTACCAACTCTGTGGAGGATGCCATATGCCGCTGGTGAGTATGTATCCTGAACAGTAAGAGACATAAAGGCAATAGTTAGGCTTTTTCTTTTAAATAGAAACATTTGACTCCATCCACACATTATCAACATTTAGGCATGAGAGTTTTGTAGTATTACCATAAATGTTCATGAATGACTGGCTCATTATTCTCAGTTAACAAATCTTAAATGTAATCCATTTTTCTTCCTTTTTAATATATGAATCCTTGACTGGGCAGTGATGACTCAGTTTTGCATTAATTCATTTAGTTTTGTCTGTTCACTTGTTGAGAATAGGAACCAAACTAATCAAGTGTTGTAACATAAACATGGCAGGAATTGAAGGTTAGCAGTCCTACCCCTTACATATGTGTGTAGTCCTGTGGCAGTGAGCCTTCAATCCATCCTGTATGAACTGGTGCAGATATCTATATTTTATAATGATTAAGTTTTGCCTTTATATGTAGTGTTTTGTTTATGTGAAAAAACAGAAAGTTGAAGGATCTGTTTTCTACTTCCAGGAATAGGATGAAAGGTCGTACAACACTGTGGGTTCCAGGGTGTGACCATGCTGGAATAGCTACACAAGTGGCTGTGGAGAAGAAGGTCAAGCGGGAGGAGGGAATTACTCGCCATGACCTTGGACGAGAAGAATTCATGAAGAGGGTCTGGCAGTGGAAAAATGAGTGAGTTTTGTTTTGTTAGAGAACTGTATAGTTTAAATGTTACTGATTATCTGTTGATTAGAAAATGAAATTATTGTATAATCCATGCACCCAGGTTTTGATATTGTTGCTATCAGGCAAAGTTAACTTTGACCATGTTGTGACAATATTGTAATTGAAAGTTTATAGTTTCTACTGTTTTTTTTTTACACAGTTATACTGTGTTTTTCATTGTAACATTTAAATTTATTTGTTTTTTATGATTTATCTATATTTTGGTTTTGAATTTTTTCCTGATGATAAGGCTGTCTGCAGTTTCCTGTGGGAAAGCCAGAATGTTAGGAATGGATATGATTTATAGAGTTGCAATATGAAGCTCTTGCAGCTTACACAAAGATTGGTTTTGTGGTTAAAACCTTCACATTTTGTATTATATAAATCAGTGATGTGATTAATCTATAACTTCAGTATTATTATTCTGTAATGAAACAGCTTCATGTTCCAGTTTTCATCATTCAGAAATATCCTATCACAACACCTCTATTACTACTTAAATCTGTTATATGTCATCTTGTTGATCTGTGCTGCATTAGTTTCATCATCTCTCACACACACACTATGTATTGACCATGAAGGAACATTTATCATAATTTTGTTGTCTTGTGTATCTAGGAAAGGTCACCGCATATACCACCAATTGGAAAAGATGGGCTCCTCTTTGGACTGGGACCGAACGTGTTTCACCATGGACCCTGGGCCACAGGAAGCTGTAAAGGAGGCCTTTGTCCGAATGCATGAAGATGGAACAATTTACAGATCAAACCGCCTTGTTAACTGGTCTTGTACACTGAAATCTGCTATTTCTGATATTGAGGTAAACCCTACAAGAACAGGTAGTAATGCTTTTTGTGAGGTGATCATCATTCATATCACCTTGCCAATGTTTTGTACATGTACAGCTGTGACAATCTGATTAGGCTGATTAAGTGATATATCTTGCACCCACAGTCCTGAGACTCTGTAAATGATTTTGCAATTGCTCAAAAGAGTCATGTCATTTTGTATTGAATGTTTTAAACAAAAGAAAGTATCTGGAAACTACCTTCATACTGCATCCCTTTATTCTTCATGGTATTTGCAGAATTCTTAATATAAAGCAGTTCATTAATTCCTATATTAATTTCTATTGAGTGTATAGATACTAAATGCAAAGCACTTTGTGGCCTTATTATTGCTCCTGTAATTAGCATAACTCTCTCTTAATAAGAATAAACAGCTAAATATAAAATCAAGGAAAGTTGTTGGTTTAATCCTTTATTCCTCAGTCTTAACTTAGAACACAGCCTGATAATGTATTGTTGATTTCTTTGGGGGAAAGAATAATTTAAAATGTTCCTAGTATTAAAGTCATTGTCCCATTTTGCACCAACAGGTCGAGAAGAAGGAGCTGGCTGGCCGGACAGAGCTTCCAGTACCAGGCTATGCTGAGAAAGTTGAATTTGGAGTGCTGGTTAACTTTGCATATCAAGTGGAAGGCTCTGAAGACCGGGTGGTTGTGGCCACTACCCGTATTGAAACCATGCTTGGTGATACTGCTGTTGCCGTTAATCCCAAGGATGAAAGGTAAAGGAAGTCTGAGGGATTCTTGGGATTTCTGTGAATATGAGGACATGTGGTATATATTTGTAATTTCTTGTAATTTGTGCTTAAAGTTGTGCTTGTTTCAGTTTCATTCTTTTCTTAAGGAAAGCAAATATTCAAGGCAAACATTTGTAGCTCACTGTCTTTCAATCTTTTTCCTCACTTTACAGCTTGCAATGAACACAAAAAGTGCATTCTTAGTCCTGTATCTCTATGGTGGTGGTAGTTACTTACCTAGGTATAGTTGCACTGCAAATTGTAAGGTATCACAGGATGGTGGGCAGCAGGGTCATCACATTCTTTCCATCTGGCTTGCTCATCTGCTAGTGTGGCATTTTCAGTCTCATGTAGGGAAGACCCACACATGAGCTTGATAACTGTTTAGGACTGAGTTTTGCTCTAAATTTGGTACCATTGATATGTATTCCCTTTCGTGTAAGGCATGAGATAAATTTTTGAGTATGCTAAGCTGAGAGAGAGAGAGAGAGAGAGAGAGAGAGAGAGAGAGAGAGAAAATCCCAGCAAGGACATTTGAGTATACTAGGAAATAATTAGCATTTTTTTTTTTGGTCATTCTGAAATGAAATACTGATTGTAATTTAATAGTTAATGTTGGCTATTGCCATTGTTTATTGTTGATAAGTAGTATGTTTTCAGTCATAATTACTTTAAATAGCGTTGCTAAAAGTAGAAAATTTCTCTGAAAAGAATAGTACCTATATATCAGCCTTGAACATACTGTAATACCACAGTGTGGTTAGTGTTTTTGGCATTACGAATCCCATTGAGTTGAAATTTTCTGAACATGTGGAGCTTTTCAACATTCAAGATGAACTGATTTTAATGACCATTTATTTGCCTTGTGGGGAGACAGGTACAAACATCTTCATGGCAAAACTCTTGTGCATCCATTCACTGATCGCCGGCTGCCAGTGCTTCAAGATGACTTTGTAGAGATGGACTTTGGTACTGGTGCTGTCAAGATCACACCTGCACATGATCCCAATGATTATGAAGTTGGCAAACGACACAACCTTCCTTTCCTCAACATTTTCACAGATGATGGCCACATAGTGGAAGGTTATCAGCAGTTCACAGTGAGTTTATAAATATATCTAAGTTAAGTGTAATGGATGATTCTGGAATATCAAAAAGTTTAACTATACAGTATTTTCATAAAAAGGAGGCAACTAGTATTTGACATGGATACAAAGAAAGCATTTTGGCATCATTCATTGGCTGAACATTGCAGGATTATGATGTGGGAAGATATTCTCCCTGCCTGCTTCTCCAGCTTTGGATTATCCATTTGGCTGTTCTTTTTGGGGATTGGCACCTCAGTGTTTCATCCAACAGTGAACAAATTTGATGGTTAGCCTTTAAAAACTTGTGTTGTTGGAAAAGTAGGAATTATTTCAGTGTGTCTCTGAGTTTCTTACATTTTTTTATCATCCTGGTTCAGATTATGTATATGAGAAGAAAATTCATGAATTCTCTATGTACTTTTCCAGGGAATGAAGAGGTTTGAAGCTCGTCGTGCTGTACTAGAAGCTCTCAAGGAGAAGGGCCTCTATGTGGAGACTAAAGATAACCCAATGGTAGTGCCTATTTGCTCTCGCTCCAAGGATGTCATTGAGCCCATGATAAAGCCCCAATGGTGAGTATTAAGAGCTTTGTAGCAGAAATTGTGGCCCAAGATTTTATATTTTGTTTACTCTATGATCTTTTGGTTTGCTATATGTCTTCAGTTTGCCTGTAATAAGAATTCACAGATGCTTTTAGTAATTCTTAACAAGGAAAATATTTTTGATACCTTTTCTTTTTACAGTTCATATACAGATACATTTGCCAGCTGATTTGTGAGAGTTACTGTGTATAGTGGCACTTGGATAGCAATATGCATTTTGATAGGAATGGTAATGACTGGTTTGGAGACACTGAAAACAGTTACATCCTCATCTGTGTGTAAGTGCGTACTTCTTTGTCATGCTTTTTTCAAATGTCCCATTTGTATAGTGGATAAAAATGTTTTTTTGCATCTGATAGAAAGATTGTGTACCCATTGTGCTAATTTAAGTCTCCAGATAAGAACCCTTCTTCTATGTCTATTACAGGTATGTCAAGTGTGGTGCCATGGCTCAGAAGGCTGTGGAAGCTGTCAAGTCAGGTGAATTAGAAATTATTCCTAAAATGCATGAAAAGACCTGGTACCATTGGATGGAAGAGATCAGAGATTGGTGCATATCTAGGCAGCTGTGGTGGGGTCACCAAATTCCAGCGTACTTTGTAACCTTTGATCCATCCGTCCCACAGCAAAAACAACAAGATGTAAGTTTTGAACATCTTTTATCCATATTTATTTATTTATATGTAAATCATTATCAATATGTACCTCAAAGTTGCATGTCTTTTTTAAATAAACATTGATGAATTACATTGAAATTAATAAATAAAAGGGTTTTGTAAATGCTTTGCAAAAATGTATTTTTGAAATATAAGGTGATTTGTGAAATATTGATTTACCAAATTGCCTATTCATTGAATGAGTCAGTGGAGTCTTCTATCTCAAATGCAAATAATTTCTTATATGTATAGTATACAATGGAAATTTAGGACCACCTCTTAAATTCCTGTTTTATTTAAGGGAGCTTTATAGAATAAAGCAAGAAACAGTTTGCAAACCAAAAGGTTTCTTTTGTCTGTCATTATTGTTGTATAATCTGCATTTTTATTAATCTATTTGGTATTGCTCATACCTTACTCAGAATGATGAGTACTGGGTGAGTGGAAGGACAGAAGAAGAGGCAAGGCAAAAGGCTGCCTCCAAATTCAATGTTTCACCAGACAAGATAAAGTTGCAGCAAGACCCAGATGTTCTTGACACATGGTTCAGCTCAGGTCTCTTCCCATTTGAAGTCATGGGCTGGCCCAAGGAGGTTGGTTAGCCACAGTTGAAGCTCTTACCATTTGTCATGAAAACTAATATTTGCCATGTATATGACATACTTCATGTTATATAATACATGTATAGTTGACATGCCTTCCGTACCTAAAATGTGTTCATATGTACATTCACATTCACAAACATAATTACAAGCATTTCCTTATTTAGCACTTGATTTGGGTAATTTTCTGGGATCAGGTATTTAAAGTACATGTAGATGTGTCAAGTTATGCTCACATGGGTACATAACTTATTTTCTTTTCAGACTAAAGACATGGAGTTGTTCTATCCCAACACTCTTCTGGAGACTGGGCATGACATTCTTTTCTTCTGGGTAGCAAGAATGGTTTTCTTTGGCCAACACATTCTTGGAAAGCTGCCATTCAAGTAAGGTTTAGTAGTTAATTATCATAATGGCTTGAAATGATTTACAGTGAAAATATTTTGGTGGGGAGCATAGAATTTTGCTTATTCCATTGTGTTGCTCAGTGTTTTAAGGAGTTATTCATAAACTTGTAAACATGGTGAGTAGACAGGCTTTGCAGGCTTATTGTTAGGCTGCAATAAGAAGTTACTATAGTCCACAACTCTTTGATGTTTGGAAATTTAACAGATTTGTTTCCCACAGGCAAGTGTATCTGCATGCCATGGTACGAGATGCTCATGGCCGCAAGATGAGCAAATCCCTTGGCAACGTTATTGATCCCATGGATGTAATTTATGGAATAAGTCTCCAGGTATAATTAAGCATGTATTTGAGTATCAGAAGTATTATATGCAATAACTAAATTATTTAAAGGTTCCAGAATTAGTTGTGTGATGACACTTTGATGTAGCATTTTGTTTTGTGATAAAAAACAATGAAATATTGATACAAAATGTGCAGTTACTTACTTTTGCATGATATATACTGCTTATACCAGACTATTTATATTTCATAGGATCTTCACAAGCAGCTTGATGAAAACAGCAACTTGGATCCAAAAGAAATAACCAAAGCCAAGGAAGGACAGAAGTGTGACTATCCTCAGGGCATTCCTGAGTGTGGCACAGATGCTCTTCGCTTTGCCCTCTGTGCTTATACACAAGGTTAGAGGCATTGCTATGGCCTTGCTTAGATTTTACCTAGGACTTATTCTTCTATTTATTTTAATCTTGGTCTTGCACTTAGAAA
Source organism: Scylla paramamosain (assembly GCF_035594125.1). Classification (NCBI taxonomy): domain Eukaryota; kingdom Metazoa; phylum Arthropoda; class Malacostraca; order Decapoda; family Portunidae; genus Scylla; species Scylla paramamosain. Next base: position 19,503,737 of record NC_087178.1, read on the forward strand.
ATAGCTTAGAACGTTTAACAATTTGTATGTCTTCTTATAATCTAACAAAGTTCTTATGTGTATATTTGTACATCTTTGATTATACATATAGTTTTTAGATGTATCTTCCTGTCCTTGCAATTCCCTGTCAAACCTTCTGGTATTCTCTTTTCATCCATCTTCATCTGGTCTCTCTGATATTCCATCTAAGATTTATTTGATTGATTCTTTATCAATTTATCAACACTAGCCATATAGCCACTTCCTCTTTGTGGTTAGTAAAAGTAATAAATTTGTACAGGGAAGACTTAGTGTGTTTAGTGATGATTATATATTGATCTGTAGGGTGACAGACCATCATGTGGTGTCTTGGGAAAGTTTGGGATGGCATTGAAAATATTCATGAGTAAAATAGATATTGTGTGACAAGAAGGCCTTTTGTTAAATGGGAAGACAGTGTTAGAATGGCTGAGGGTAAAAGAGGAAAGGAAAGTGAGGTAACCAGGAGTAGAATGAGGTGTATAAATCAAATTCATTGGAAGGATTTCTTCCTACAAAGTAAATGCTTTAAGTTATTTTCTTTCTTTTGCAGTATACTTTCTTCATTTGAAAATATATATGCATGTGTTGATTCAGAAATTTGTTTTCTTCATTGGTATGATCTTCTCTCTTTGCAGGAAGAGACATAAATCTGGATGTTTTGCGGGTCAATGGTTACAGGAACTTCTGCAATAAGTTGTGGAATGCAACTAAGTTTGCCATGATGAATATTGGCAAAGGCTTTAAGCCTTACAGCTCTCTCACAGAACTGCAGCAAAAGGTGAGTGGGTAATGCTTTTGTTTACATGTGTATTTTAATGAAAGTAATTTAGTCAATTTCTGTATGATAGATTTTTTACTCAGATGGTGGAATAGTCGACTACTATGAAAATAATTTCATATATTTGCTTTGAAAAAGTTAAATATAGTGAGCTTAATTCCATATTTTATGCATAAGTCCTCGATATATCAAACTAAATGGGAGAAAGCTGAGGTCAGTGAAACTTGAAATTTGAGTCCACACACGTATACATGGGAATTCAAATATGTGATGGACTATAAATTAAAACTAGCATCTGCACATTACTCCATTGTCTTTGACAGCAAATATAATTCCTGATGGAAAACATTTAACAAAGTGGAGAGGCAAGAGGTTTGGGAGTGATGGCATGTATGTACATGAGGGAGATAATCAAATTGTGGGTTTTAGTGTGAGGCTTGTTCTCTATGGTGACATTCATTCCATGCTGCTTGTGTCACTATCTGCTAGTGATGCTTGGATTGGTGGCATGATGTGGTCATTATTCTTTCTGCATTAATCACATCTTACTCAGTAAATTAACAAATCTGTTTGGTCAGCTCTAAAATGAATTTTGATATATCGAGGTTCAGTACATTAAGAGTTTATTGTATGTGAAGTTATGATTTTGTATCAATAACAGTTTATGTTGTTGAATAGGTACAACAAGCGAGATCAGAATGCAAAAATGAGCACTCCAGGTCGTCTTCATCCTGTAAACAGAGTAATGATATAGGAGAATTATCTGTGCTAAATGAAACACTGGAACAGTACAGCTATGTTGGAGGATATACTCCAACAAAAGCTGACCTTTCTGTCATGAAACGTATAGTAGAAGCAGATGTATCACTTTCAAAATATCCACATGTGTTGCGTTGGTACTGCCACATGTCCAGCTTTTCTGAAGCAGAAAGAAGGTCTCTTCCTGAGGCTAAAGGCAGCTTACAAGCTCCCAGCTTGAAATCCAGTGAGGTAAGGCTTATATCCATTTGCCTGCCTAGCTTGACTTTTATTCTGAGAATGTGGGTCATGCAACATTTATGTAGTGATAATCATTATTGATATGTGATACACCACTATATGTGTTTGTATTTTTGTATATCATATAGGCAAGAAATTCTGCTTCTGTGCTTTTTTACTGTCCATTTCATTTATTTTTTTTTATTTTTTAATTAACTGAAGACTACTGACAATGATTTATGATTTATTGTGTTGTTCATTTAACCACCTGTCATTTGGGCTTGTTGTGACACATTTATCACAATGTATTTACCTGCCCTGTGTGTGTGAAGTGATTGGCAGCTATCCTGTAGAACCCTATCACAGCCATCCCTATGAGGGCAGTTCTTTGGAACAGACATCAAATTTAGATAACAGACAGATGGATAGATAGGTAGACATAGCCTAATATGATCTTATTTACTCTTGACACCTATTGCTTGGACTCTCAAGGGGATGGCTACAACAGAAGTCTATTTATCCAAGTCCATAGCATTCCACTAATGCATACTCCATTCCCACAATCTTCTGTTCCCCCTCACTCAGGTATTCTAAACTCTTCTCCCATTATGTAAATATTCATCTCACATCCACATATACTCCATCTTTATCTTATCCTTGTCATCTCATTTTCTTATTTCTCTATAGATGACCAAACCATGTAAAGTTGATGCATTTTGACCATGTCTTCCACTCTACACAGTTCATTCCCACACCTTTAATACGATTTCAGATTTTTCCTACACTTTCATTGCCTTCACTATCCATTCTGTTCACACTACTAATGTCTCTCAAGTAATATTTGAGATTTAGAATTCAGGCAGTGAAGATGATGGTATCTCCAATGCCTGAATGCTAAATCTTTGATTTACTTTCCAAACCTATGTCTTGCATGCATGCCAGTATTTGCAAAATCTGTTGAGCTGTTAAGTAGTACCTTTATCCCTTGCTGTCTGTCATATCTTTAACATAAGCTCCAAAGATCTTACCACTGTCCTCTATTGTAATGATTTCCTTGTATTTTTCTCATCGTACTTGAGTATTTGTGCAGGATTGTACTAAGGTATTTAAATTTATGTCTTGTCCATTATATTTTAAATGAATTCAGTTTCAGATCTCTTGCTTTCTGTTCTCATTTCATACATATGTTTTTCCTTCTCAAAAACTACATTTTCAGAAATGTATATAAATGTATGTAAGTAAAGTGCATCATTCCTTCTCCAAATTTTTTTGTTTCTGAGGAATTTGTGCACAGATCTGCAAAGGATGGATTTCCAAATTCATGATGCTTTTAATAACATTTTATTATATATTCTTTTCCTTTAAACTTTGTTTAACATTGCATAATAAAATGATTTATTCCAATGCTATAATATTGATACAAGATGGTCATCTAGATGTTGTACCTTAACTGTTATGCATCTACAGTATTTAGGATATTATTTGAATAATTGATTGATTAATAGCAGTCATCTACTGTGCTTGATGTTGAGTGTTATTATAATCTGTAGGACAACTTTTGATCATTTGAAGGATGAAATCTAGATTCTAAGAAGTAATTTATCTAAAATATTTATAATTGCAGAAAGCAACCCTGAGCATGGTAGACAGGTGGATGTTGGGGCAGCTTGCTGTTGCTGTGCAGGAGTGTAATGCTGCCTTTGAGGAATTCAATTTCCCAAGAGCCACCACAGCACTGTATAATTTGTGGTGGTACCAAATATGTGATGTTTATCTGGTGAGCACATTACCTTTATTTATGTTCCATATACGCATCATATATCATTGTCTTGATGACTGTATGAAAAGACAAGCCTTGATATCTAATCCAATTTGGCTGCAGAAATAAGATAATTGTAGTAAGCCAGGGAGTGACAGGATTGCCTTGAGTGCTGACTGTGAAAAGTGACTATTACTATTTTGTTAGGAGCTAAAGTTGTTTTAGAAAGGTAACTGGAAACAGTTATGTAAGTAATTAAAAGACAAAGAAGTGCAGAAACAAGAGGTAATATATCATGACTTGATTGCCTTAAAAGTTTTGAACATTTCAGGAATGCTTAAAACCAGTGATGTACTCCAATGATGAGGAAGCCAAGAACTTGAGTCGTAATGTGCTCTACACAGCGTTGTATGTTGGTCTGGCCCTTATCTCACCCTTCATGCCTTTCTTGTCTGAGGAGCTGTTTCAGCGCCTTCCTCCACGTACACCCAGCCAGCCTGCATCTTTGTGTGTAACAGCATACCCAGAGCCTCAGGAGGTGTGTTTCAGGGATGACTATGGTTTTGTTAGTTTTATCCACAAAATTAATTTAATGTTGCTGTAAAAATAGTCCATGAAACATGAGGTTGAGAATATTTGATGCATTGTCTTCATATTTCATGTAGGAAGATATGCAAACATTTGCAAAAAGGGGATGTGTGTGCAAGCAAATTGTGCAGCAGTTAAAATATACATGATGTTATAAGTAGTAAAGGATTCTTTCAAGATGTGGTATCAAATTTCTTTCATATTAGATTACTGCTTTCTGCTTCCTCTTGGGTGGGTCTCTACTTGTTCAGGGGATGGTTACTTATGTAGTTTGTTTTCTTTTTCGACAGTTTGATATATTTTATGATGAAGAAGTAGAGGAAAAATTCAAATTTGGACAGAAAGTCATTGGTGAGGTTCGCTCTGCAAAAGCAAAGTATGACATCCCCAACAAAACAAAGGTTGAAGGTGAGTAACTGATTTCATTGTACTCTTTTTTTCAGAATGATGCATGAAGTCATAAGTGTTGGAATACATGTTTTAGCAAGTTTTGTGCACTAATTGTTTTATAAACTGGAAGCTCTGCCTTGTCTTTTTTCCAGGGAAGGTATCCCAGATGTCTTATCTTAATCTGTGTTTCATAATATGGTGGTAGCATTCTTCCATCCTGGCTGCAAAGTGTAGTCAGACTAACCCCCTACCTTTAAGGAAGAACTTAACCTGGTATATAAAAACAGAGATAGTTTTCCCTAAAGTTTAGCCTTGCTTTTTTCATGCTATAGCTTCTTTTTACCTTATAGAGAACAGATACAAATATTTCTTGCCATAATTCTTCTTCACTCAGTAATCCAACTGTACCAGTTCTCCTGTATGTGTTTGTGTGGTTCTACAGAAATGGATAGCTAGTATCCCAGGTGCCCTGTGTGTGTGTGTGTAATAAGAATAAAAAAAATAATTGTTTTCTTTTATAGTGGTCCTTCAATCAGAAAGTGCTGACAAGAGAACTACTTTGGAGTTACTTAGCCAAGACATTGCCACACTGACAGTTGCTTCTGAAGTGAAAGTGTCCACCAACAAGCCTAAAGGGTCGGTTCCAACACCCATTTCAGCTGATACAGTTGCATGGATGAAGTTACAGGTCAGTCATGTGTTGAAGAAACTTTTGTGCTATGATAGATTGTTTCTAGTTTAGGACAACCATTTTGTAGGTTTCTAATACCTATTTGTTATTCTTTATATACTGAAATTTTTAATAATTTTACTTGCACTCCTTTTGGGAATCTTAATTTTTGAGCTGTTTAATTGCAAGTCTTCCTCTCATCATTATTTCTTTGTGGATGTTCACATTCCAGGCATCTTTATTAACACATCATAAATATTTGATCCTCCAGACCTTACCAGCTGTCTTAGCATGTTGCATCTCTTTAGCCTGTAAAATACATTACCTATTTGCACCCAGTTTCCATGCCTTAAATAAAATAAATGTTGAATTATATTTTACAGGGTCTGGTCAACCTTGGCAAATGTAAAGAGAAAATACAGCAAAAGATGAAGAGTGCTGATGAGAAACTGAAAACTTTGTTGAATGACATGTCAAAACCAAGTTATGATAAGGTGGGTGACAGATCAGTATTGCAGTTGGAGTTATAAGAGCACAGAAAATTGTTCTGTCAAGTTTCATAAGATAATCTGGGTTGCATATTATATTGTTCATAATGTTTAATATCCCTTCACAAACTGGTGTCATATTTATAAAATCAACCTAGTGTGTGTATATATATATATATATATATATATATATATATATATATATATATATATATATATATATATATATATATATATATATATATATATATATATATATATATATATATATATATATATATATATGTTTTGTTTTATAGTTCCTTTCAATATATCTTTTATACTTTTCATTTTATTCATCTAACTTGTCTATGTATCAAAATTTTCGACCACATTCCTTTGCATTACCCAATGTAATTTCACTATCTCTTGCACCCTGCAGGTGCCTGAGGCCGTGCGCTCTCGCAATGATGAGAAAAAGCTAGAGCTGGAAGCAGAGTTGGAGCAGACCCGTGATGCTATTATGAAGCTGGAGGCAATGGAGACCGAGTAGAGGTAGGCCAGTCACACAAAGAAGCTGCATAGTTGGTGGCCAGTGGTGTGAAGAAGCATCTCTAAACTTTTAATTTATATGATTGTATCCTTCAGGTTTTAATAATGATATGGGTTTATAAATAAACTTTGTATGACTAGTGCTGTTGTAATATAATTTGATCACTGAGATGTAAAGCTATATTTAATACAGCAATAATTGAGAAAAGATTATATGATTGTTCATAAAGGATATGTGAATATGTGCACACGGGTGGACATGCACATGCATATATTTTTCTTACTGCCATCTAAGCCAATGAAATGTTTTAAAACTTAGTGCATTCATAATTTTTTTTTTCATATCTACTCCAAGGTTATCACAAAGTAGTGGAAGCTAAATGTGGAAATAATTTCTTCATTTTATATGAAAATAAATGTTCCAACAATTCCATGAAGTTTTACAAGCTAATAACTTGTAAGTGTGGTAAGTGTAAGTCAGACAAAGTTGGCAGGCTTTAGAACTTTGTGGGATGTTTTCAGTTCATGATAAAATGTGCCCATAAAGATTGTATGCTTAAAAGAATCCTGCATGTTGCAAGGCAGCATGACACATTACTGACCACAGCTAATGCACCAGATGATCATATAAAGATGGGTCATCTCAACAATGCAGAAGTACTACATAACACAAGTTGTAAATCCTGTCGGTGGTTCTCTCAGTGCTCCAGGATGGGCTTCCTTCCAACTGACCTGTTCTCATACATTTCCTGATGCCTGCCACCACATTGTCCCTTGTGTAAAGGCACACTTATATTAAGCTCATCCTGCTTCAAGTGGCAAATTTTGCAGCAAAACTGTATAAGTATGGGATTTTGACTACAGTGATATTATATGGTGCAGGAAAGAGTCAACTTCCTGAACATGGTGGTAAAAGATAGATAGGCAACATTTCTAAGAGGAATCATTATATGGGTAGACAGATTTTTTTATTGAAAGTGTAAGTTAACTTTTATTATGAAAATAACAAGTAACCAATGTTTATTACATACAACAGTACATAAGAAAAAAAATGTGTTTGGTAAGTGAATATAAAATAAAAAGTTGAGGAAATTCTTGTGGGAATGATTGTAATTGTGTATGTGTGGCACTCTTTCTCCACTGCTGCCCTTCACAGGAGATGTCGGACCAGAAATGTTGTTTTGTTGTGTTCTAAGCAAATTCTCCCTGAACTGCACTGAAGTTTTCTGTTTATCTTCTCTTATCTTTTATATTATTTATTTTATTATTATTATTATTATTATTATTATTATTATTATTATTATTATTATTATTATTATTATCTATTTATTTATATATCTTGTCTTTATTATTATTTCTTTTAAGTAAATACAATCTGTCTACAGCTATGATTCCTCCACAAGGGGGCACAGGTCTGCATGCACACCTTTGCACTTCAATGTTTCAGCCTCTAGGGCTCTAGGGGAGAGAGGACTGATCCTTACAGCACCACACTACAGAAGGGTCATTTAGACAAAAATTTGACAGTCTTCAAAAGAGGGTTTAATAGTACAGGTTGTTGTTCTTTGCTCCATAACAAGACTCATTTCCTTTCTCACACCTGACCCAAATGTGAGAGAACCTTCTGTGAGACCCTCAAAGCCATGTCTTCACTCATTTGTCATATGCATCCACTTGTCTAATGCTCTCATAACCGTATCCTTTCATACATTAGTCATTTTCATTATCTTTATACTTGTCATATCAGACCCATTAATCTTCACCAATTACTCTTCTTTCATGTCCCCCCCCTTGCCTACGTCATCATAACCTTTCACTTCTGCTTGATCAGCCAGTTCTCTTCCATTAGCAGTTCTCCTTTACACACTTCCACTCCCCACAATCCATACATATCACTATTTAATCCATGCTGATCAAACACCTCTTCTCCATTGCATGTAGTCTTACCATCGCTCCTCCAGTGATGGCACTGTCATCATTTACCTTCAGGCCAACATCAACAAATAATCATTATATTTTGACCATAGGTAATATGTGCATGGTTCATAGTATACTGGACGATGCACACCATGATGATTTCAAAACACACAAATTGGTATTATAAGTCTAATATGGTATACTGCACCAAGCACTCCTGGCTAGGTTACTGTGATGCATTGCTGTGGTGTTGAACTAACACTGAATGTAATTTTAACTGTAGACTACACTTAGAGGCAAATTCAACGATAGAAGGCTTCATATTAATTTCAGGCATCTCTGTTGTGTACTTGAAACTGCAGGTTTAAGCAAGCCAGTGAAGCTAAACACTGGT
>NC_087178.1:19514750-19524750 GCF_035594125.1 Scylla paramamosain
CACACTAAGTCTGGTATATGATCAGGAATGTGGTGACCTCATCACTGGCTAATTTGTGGCGACTTTCACTCACAGTGCAGTGATGCAACTAACTTACGTGGTTAACCTTATAGCCAACTCTGGGACACAGAAAACATGTCTGTGCGAGTCATAAAACACGCCAAGTAAAGTGGGTGGTAGAGATGTTAACCCTGTTCTGAGTAGACTTGTGCTGAGGATAACAGTGTGCGTGGTGCAATTTGTACATAAATGCGTGTGGGATAAAGCTAACTTGAATGTTACGCAGATCTGAAAGAGCTTTGGTTAATATAAAGCAAAATGAAACGCGACTAAACGAAAACGTGCAAAAGGTAATGGTAATGCTGCGAAGAGGTGAATGAGGCAAATCTCTTGCTGATGTTGTTTGAAATAGTAATAGGCAAATTAATCAATCCATTAGTGCGTTTGGGCTTCGAGAGAAAAGTAAGGAGAGGAAATAAAACTGCTGGACACTGTTGTTGTTGTTATTGTTGTTGTTAATATCATCATCATCATCATCATCATCATCATCATCATCAAGCCGAGGACTAAAAAAAAATGAAAAAAAAAAGAATATATATATATATATATATATATATATATATATATATATATATATATATATATATATATATATATATATATATATATATATATATAATTTACGAAATAAAACCTATTTTTAAAGAGTGTTAAAGACGATTTTCTGAAATAAAACCTGATCATCACGTAGCAATCAGTTATGTCAATAAACAATGATTCATGACACTGCATTAGTTCAGTGGCTGTTTTTTTCATGTATGACGGGTTGTGGTCGAGGAAAAAAGTGCCATTCTTTTATGAAAACAGTGCGAAAGCAAGTCCTACATTACGATGTGAAGTTTCTTGCGACCTCCCTCTCCAGAGAGGCGGGAGAAAATACAGAGGCTGCCAGGGAATTTCAGTTTAGCAATAAAAAATAAAGGTTGAGAATAGTGGTTAACATATAGAACACAAAACAATAAAACATGATATACCTCAAACTAAAATGCAGAAGCTTATCCGTACATTAGAGCAAGTTCTTCAGGTCATACTTTTATTATCCTCTTTTGTTAAGCTGATGATGCAACCATAAATGTCTGTATCTGGGATTTGTTCTGTTGAAGAGATAGGGGCTGGCCGCTTTGTCCTGTCGTGGAATCTTCGTGGCTGATGGTGATTACTGGTAATGGTAATGGGAATGATTGGCTGATGAGATTATGATGTAAAATGGATAAAGGAGAAGGCACAGGAGGAAAAGGAAATGTGTAAGAGGGAAAAGAAGAGGGATTGTCGAAAAAATGGGATCGTATTCTCAAACATTTTGGTGTTTTATTTCGGTTTCTTTTGACTATTGTTTTCATAGTAAAGATCAATGGAATTTTCCGAGGTGCCTTTATAATTCCAGTGATAGTTTAACAAGAATTCTTCATTACTAATGGGAAAAAAAGCATCGTGAATTTTCAACATTTCATCTCTGTGGCCCATGAAAATCGTCCTAATTATCGAGAAACCCAAAGTTTTCAAAATACGGATCAGGAATATTAGGAAGAATGAGATGTTTTCTTTTTAGCAACAGGAGGTAATGCAGACAAAGCGCCTGCATCACTGAAACGTGAATTCATGAACAGAAGAACGTGTATCAAGCAAGGCAATCCCTCATTACGCAACACTTGGCGGGATTATCACAAGTGGACGGGCCAGGATTTCATAGATTGGATGGAGTTACACAGGGACAATATTGCTTCATTTTCGAATTAATTAGTAGGATGCACCTTTCCAAATTAATTAAGTGAATGTACCTTGAACAGAGAGAGAGAGAGAGAGAGAGAGAGAGAGAGAGAGAGAGAGAGAGAGAGAGAGAGAGAGAGAGAGAGAGATTCACCTTACCGTCATGAAAAAACCGAAACGCATTTTTTTCTTCGCCAGGTGGTCAGGTGGTGAGTGCACCGTGCCCTTCTGTTTCTGTGTGGTGTTTCGTTGGCAGCTTTGTCTGTGATCTCTTCCGGCTTCCTTTCAAATGGTCGTATTGAGTGTCCTCCAATTTTTACGGTGTAGGCTTTGTCAGTCTGTACAGGAACTGATCTGGTAGTGAGGGAAAAGTGTTTGGTTAATATTTGAATTGGCACTTGTATTTTTAGAGAGAGAGAGAGAGAGAGAGAGAGAGAGAGAGAGAGAGAGAGAGAGAGAGAGAGAGAGAGAGAGAGAGAGAGAGAGAGAGAGAGTTACGCACTGTATACACAATGATGCTAAGTGTATTCAAATTACACACACACACACACACACACACACACACACACACGCACACACACACAGGTTACTAAAGCTTTTTTCACTGACTATGGTTAGTTACTGTCCCTCTTGAGGAAGGGTATGGAGTGTGTGGTTTGTGTTGTATCTCAGGTTCCCCCTTGGATCAGTCCCTATGAACTCTGAGCTTCTTCCGGAAGGGTGACAGCTTGTGGTCTGAGAGATCAAAACTATCGTGAAGTAAACAGACACCTACTCCGTAGTGCAGTGGAGCACACTCGGCTCACAACAGAGAAGGCACAGAATAGTTCTGAGAGCGGCGAGGCAGATGGGCGAGCCTCTTAAGTGTGTCCTGTTCACCTAGCAGCAAGTAGGAACGGGATGTCAGCCGAGGGGTTGTGATCTCGTTGTCCCGGTGTGTGTGGCGTGTGAGTGGTGTCACTCCTACTTAAAATCAGTCACTATGAGCTGAGCTCTTTCCGGAAGGAAACGGCTGGCTGTGTCGAGACCTTAGATGAGTGAATAACATCACTTCACTCCTGGCCCGCTGTACAATCTCCCGAAATGAACTGATCACAAACTAGGTCTATCGTAGCTCTAGAAACCTTTAATTATAACCTTGCCATTATTATTCTCTATTCTTTCACCCGTTACCATTCATGAATACACTATTGAAGACTGTGCTCAAATTGTGCAATGAAGCACTGAATCCTACTTTAGTTATTTATTTAATTATTTTTTTTAGACATTATCGCTCATTTTATACATAATTGAAAACTACTAAGGTGTAATGAAATAATGTACGTTAACTTAAAAAAAAAATCATTAACCAATATACAATCGAAAATTCCACCGTGCTTATGAATGAAATAATGAACGTTAATATTAGAGGCCGTCGTTAATCAGTATGCGATAAAAGCTCTACCACTCACATGAATGAAATAATGAACGTTAACTTCTGACATAATCATTAGTGGGTAACTGTACTTTAGATTGTGAATGAAATATTAAACTTGGTCCCGTATTTTCGAACGCTTTGGCTCCTCGTCATGACCATTTTCACAAGTCACAGAGATGACGAATCGGAATCTTATTAGTGTTTTTCTTATTGATGATGATGCAGTCTTCTTATTAAACTAACACTAGAATTAGGAAAACACCCTTGAAAATTCTCGTAACACACACTAGGGCCTGTTAAAAGTACGGCCAAGATAAATCACCCAAGCGTTTCAGAATATGGACCTTAATTAAGAAATTCCTCTCACATGGCCAGTTCTTGACATTGGATAATTATTTACTAACATTCCTTTGAGTGAAACTATCAATCTGTGAGTTCCTGTTTGGTGCTCCTTACACGTAGTTTGGAAAATACAGTGATGCTCAAAAGCTATAAAAAAAAAAATGGGGAATTCTGAACCCAGTGTTGCCATTGTTGTCACTGCTATCATTATCATCTTCATAATTGTCAATACTGTTTTCATTATCAGAGGGAATCATCTTCATTATTACCGTCATCATTGTTATTATTGTCATCATCATCATTTTGCATCGTCTTGCTAGTCTTCTCATCGTTATTAAAGTTATCATCATTGTCATCATCGTCATTGTTGTTGTTATCATCATCGTCATCGTTTGTCATCATTATTGTCATCGTCCTCGTGGCCTTCATCGTCGCCAGTGCTCCTCGCTTCCTCCCTGGAATGGGGGGAAGACAGTGGCATGTTTCCTTGTGGAATCTTAATAAGGTGGTGCTCGTGAAGCGTGAAGATAACGACACACACACACACACACACACACACACACACACACACACACACACACACACACACACACACACACACAAGCGTTTTATGATGTAATGCTAAACGTGCTCATGTCACAAATAGTAAAAAAAAAAATAAATAAATAAATAAAAACAAGTATTGGAACAACAACAACAGCAAAGGCACACTCACTAGATTAACACTTTCTTGACCTGGATGTAAAGGTGAAGATGGATACTGCACTGTGAATCTGACCCGATCAAGTTTTAATCACAAATTGCAATGGGGCACTCGCGAGTGTTTTTCCAGTTTTATTATCAGTACGTAAATAACACAAACACATAAGGAATGTGGTAAAAAGAGAAATAAGAGTACTTCACATTAGCAACAGATTTTTAAGAGCGGATGGAAACACAAGTACAGGGTACGTACACACCCTTCTCTGACCACGTTCAGACTTTGACTGGCGCCGTTACAGGTTGTGGCCTCAGAGGCGGAGGGTGGCGCGAAAGTAAAGGCTGCGGGGACCGGTCTGGCATTCCAGTAGGAATGTGATGGCAGATCACATCTTGCCAGCGAGTATCATAGCATACTTGGCACTCTCAGTCTGATGTCTACTTGAACCTTATTTCTTTGTTTATTTGTTTATTAATTAATTAATTATTTCATCTGTTTATCTATCTATCCATCTATCTATATTTTTACGTGTGTATACAGTCTAGTGTTCACGCCATCCACATGACGTGTCAAGTAATCTGCTTAAGCTTTTTTCAGTATGGAGTTTTAAAAGATTAGACAGATCTATGGATGGAAATGATGAATGGGTATAGGCAGTATGTTTTATACAGGGACTGCCACGTGTAGGCCTCTTGGTTTCTTCCAGTTTCCACAATGAATTATGTAATTATGCTATGTAATTATGTGATTATGTTATTGTTGTCGCCAGAGCGAGAAATCTGTAGCTCTTTCAGGCGTGGATGGGTTACTGATAGGCGTCTTGAGTAACTGTTCCTGGTTGTTAGTTTCTCAAATGTAGTGACAATCAAAGTTATGACGTAAAATTGATTTTTTTTTTACCTTACTCTATTTTTTACGAGTCATTTTGAATTTAAAGTCATTTACCATTAATCATATAAAACATTCTCAGCATCGGAAAGAATCTTGAATTATAGATGTAGGAATACGTGTGGCGCCCTCCGTGGTGGTGGGCTGAGGAACATGACTAACTTATAGGTAGATAAACTGTGTAAAGAAGGGAAGTATCAAGGTGTGTTATAACTCATGTCTCCCTCAGCTTTCGTAAAAGGAGAAAAAAAACCCTGGGAAACTATTGATATATAGTTGTAAATTATTCCCATACTCGAGACCTTCATTCACACATCAAACTCTCTCGTTTACTTTCGTCTGTACAAAGATTAGATGATTTACTGTGGTGTTACACGATCGCGTCTCCACTTTTTTGACTCGCTTGACACAAACACCCATTAACTGATGCCAAGAAAACTCTCTCTCCTCTTACTCTTTCAGGGCATCGCACATTCGCTCTCACTTCTGAATGATGCACCCACTCACACTCACTCACTCATTCATCCATTCATTCGCTCAAAATACACCCACGCAGTCACTCACGCAATGCGCATTCACTCACTCATGAAATCAAGCACCCACTGGACTGGCATTCATTCAAAATAGACTCTCTCAAAACAAACTCATCTCGTTACTTAACTTTTCCTCCTGCTCAAAGATCACTGAGTAACACACACGGTCGCGCACTCGGGCAATGCATTTTTTTTTTTTTTTCACTAACGCAATGCACTCACACGAAATCTCTCACATGAAATACTCTAATTCGCTCTGACTCACGCAGATAGACACGGGTGACACACACACACACACACACACACACACACACACACACACACACAGTCACGTAATACACACTTTGAGAGAGAGAGAGAGAGAGAGAGAGAGAGAGAGAGAGAGAGAGAGAGAGAGAGAGAGAGAGAGAGAGAGAGAGAGACAAAAATCAGTGTACAAACTTCAAATAACTAATTACAACATGTTCCATGACACGCAGTCTTTCCCAATGAAGTTTTCGCAAGACCAAGGGTTTACTCAGTCCATCTTCTGAGCACGGCAACGCTCGGTAAGTGCTCCCCCCAAGGCCGCGTGTGGTGTTGGGGTCCGGCACTGTTTGATGTTCTGTCATGTGAGTTTGTGAGCCGTTATCGCTACTCAAGCATGTCACCTGTGTCTGCACCTGTAAACGCATTGGCTGCTTGACTTGGTGTTGGAGAAATGCGATATGTTTTCCATCATCAGAAATGATTAGGGTTCGCCTTTTATTATCCCACATCGCTCATTTTAGATAAGATGGTGTAGCTTATTCAAAGTAGCCTTGTAAGGGTAATATATCTGCTGCTATTTGTGTTTTTCTTTGTGATTCCTTGTGTTCCGTTTTATAAGTGTCACCTTGCGTTTATTTACTTTTTTAGGGTTATTTTTTTTTCGCTTTTTCCTCGCAAGAAAAAAAAAAAAAACATAATAAACGAAAACACTTGTCAAAAGCAAGAGGTTTAAAACAACAACAGCAACAACAACATTATTGCTACATAGATGTAGAGCAGTGCTGGAATTCAGTAAAGTTCCTGTATTAAAATCATTATAAACAAGTCTTTTCCTGAGAAAAGTTGTTTTTTTTCTAATTCACAATAAGAAAGTAAAATTTTAAGAGGCATTGTCTTTCTCTCGTGCATTGCCGTGTCAGCGCATGAACTGCGGGTGTATTATTTTTTTAAAGTCACTTACAAACGAGTAATGCACACTCATATACTTTCATACAGTTGTGTCACAGTGAGGCTTCCCCCCCTTCCGTGCGCCTCGCCGGGAGTTGCTAAATCAGGTTAGGTGTCTCCCTCAGGTAATACACGGAACTTAAAAAATGAAATAGTGGAAACAAAGCGTGC
The DNA here is from genome assembly GCF_035594125.1 of Scylla paramamosain. Lineage (NCBI taxonomy): Eukaryota > Metazoa > Arthropoda > Malacostraca > Decapoda > Portunidae > Scylla > Scylla paramamosain. Next base: position 19,521,766 of record NC_087178.1, read on the forward strand.
GTTAAGATATAATTACAATGTAGTACAAAATGAGTGAAATAAAGCAGCGGAGGCCAACCTTTCCTCACTGTTCACACCGCTTTGCACAATGTGGGAGTGAGGTAACACCCCCACGCTCTCGTCAAGAACAACACAGCGCAACACAAGGAGGTCTTTCCTGCCCTGATTTCGGTGGCGCTCCGCCTCACCCCCGCCCCTCCCCCGCAGCCACAGCCTTGAAACTCACCTGGCGCGGCTGATTCAATCCCGCGCCCGTCACGCTTGGAGGGGGTCACGCAACCTTCGCAGCCTCTTGAGTAACGTTGATGTGGTAACGGTGTGTGTGTGTGTGTGTGTGTGTGTGTGTGTGTGTAGATTATAGGTACAGCGTAGATGAATTTTGTTCGCGAGAGAGAGAGAGAGAGAGAGAGAGAGAGAGAGAGAGAGAGAGAGAGAGAGAGAGAGAGAGAGAGAGAGAGAGAGAGAGAGAGAGAGAGAGAGAGAGAGAGAGCATAAAACACACACACACACACACACACACACACACACACACACACACACACACACACACACACACACACACACTCATAAAAAAAAAAGTAAATATGAACAGTAACAACATCAAGAAGTGAATGGAGGATGATGACGAGACGTAATGAGATGCTTTACCTTCAGTTCCTTTCATTTCTCTTCCTTCGAGCTACTCAGACATATGTTTTCCAATTTGATTCTATAACTTATTTTTTTTATTTATTTGTTTATTTCTTTTTTGCGGGGGTAGGCAAGGGGTGGGGGGTGGTGTTCAGTTCGAAGTAAAGTCAAGTGTTGAATTCTCTTATTTACAGTTTCTTTCATCTGTCAGTATTTCTGCAGTTTTCTTTATTTCATCTTGGTGTGACTGAAGAAATATTGTTAGCATTATAATCAACAATTAGATTATTATTATTATTATTATTATTATTATTATTATTATTATTATTATTATTATTATTATTGTTATTATTATTATTATTATTATTATTATTATTATTATTATTATTATTATTACTATTATTATTATTATTATTATTATTATTATTATTATTATTATTATTATTGTTATTATTATTATTATTATTATTATTATTATTATTATTATTATTATTATTATTATCACTATTATTATTATTATTATTATTATTATTATTATTATTATTATTATTATTATTATTATTATTATTATTATTATGATTATTATTATTATCACTATTATTATCACTATTATTATTATTATTATTATTATTATTATTATTATTATTATTATCATTGAAAGGAAAACATTAATCACAGGAGAAGGAAGAAGAGGAAAATGAGCACCTATAGTATACAATATCTCATACAAATTGGGGAAAGGAAAGCGGGCGGCGCGGTGTGGATGAAGTGGTTAACTGCTGGTAATCCTCACCTAGCACTCACACACACACACACACACACACGCACACACAGAGTCACTTGGTATTGGGTGGGATGGTTTGCTCAGGTCATACAGGCCTCAGGTCAGATGATCCTCAAGACAGATGGGCCTGAGTAACAAATAGATCCCAGGACGTTTGGTACTCAAGACACTTGGTACCCGAAACACTTGGTCCTCAAAAAGACTCTAGACTCAGGCATCTGGACTACAGGCTCCGTAAAGGCAGCATGTGGATCCGCATACAATAATATAATGTTTACCAAACCATCCATCTACTTATTCAGCCACATCCACTCAACAACTCGCCCACTCAGCCACCCACTAATCCTTTTACCCACTTGTCCATCTAATCACTGACTCCCATTGATCCATCCATTCATCAACCCATCCACTCACCCAATTACCATTTACCCACCCACCAACTCATCCACTCATCTATCCACCACCTATCCACACAACCATTCACCCTCTAATTCACCTACCCTGCTAACATAACCCTTCTGGGGAAAATGCTAATGTTATTTCAAGACTATACATTTATTTGTTTATTTTATTTATATGCAGTCTCTTGTAGCATGCATATGTATAAATATCTATAGCAGCATAGATATAGACGGTTGCAATGCGTGGAAGACAGGTTTGTTTAAGACACCCTTCAAAATGCTGTTTTACTGGATAAATCAGAGCCGGAAGAAAACAGCAAATCTTCATTGTAGACTGTTCAATTTTAAGATTTGTTTCACGCGATAAAAAAGATATATTTCTAAGTGTTTCACGGCGCGAATGAACCATCTCAATTTTGGCTGGTAGATGATCCTAAGGTTTAAACGAAACTGTTGCTCCCTTGTCAGCTTAAGTTTCCGTTTCCTCTACTTCTGATGAGGTTTTCATTTACATTCTCCAATTCTTTCTCAGTTTTTTACTTATTTTCTTATCTCTTTGATCTGCTGGGGACACTAAGATACGCCCACCAGTGAGCCGAAGCAGCGCTAAGTGTTGCCTGCTTCTTTGCCTGCTTCTTACGAGTCAGGGTCTCCCATCTCCCAGACACCGCCACCCGACCTCCTGCGCGTGCTTTACAATACCCTGAAGTTTGTAATCTCAATGTCAATCAGGTCCCCAAAATACAGAAGTTTGTCTTCGTGAATATTGAAAAGACCCTGCAGTATGCTCTTTACTTATTCCGTTCCACAACCACACGCAATGCTGATACGTGTTTGTCAGTGTTTTGATTAACTTGCAAGAACTTCTCATCCAATGATTAGGTAATCACGCTAGTTAAGTTGTAGTGGAGAGTGAAACAACATGTGTGTGTGTGTGTGTGTGTGTGTGTGTGTGTGTTCCAAAGCAAAAATGATTATTGGCTTTGGTTTATTGTTTTTTCCCTCGTGCATGCTCATCGCCAATATTAAAACAGCCTGAACTGTCACTTGAACAGAGCGGTGAATTCGATGCAAGAGGAAAAATGTGATTACATGCATATTGCGTACTATTACTGCTTGCAGGAAAATCCTCTGCATTATTATTTTTTTTTTTATTCGAAGCGTACTCTT
>NC_087178.1:19529750-19572250 GCF_035594125.1 Scylla paramamosain
GAGAAGAATGTCTATGTGAAGATAAGTGGATGTGGGTAGGAAAAAGTAGAGGAAAGTATGACAATAAAGCTTATTAGACGCAGTTGAAAAAAAAAGAAAGGAAGATAATAATAAAGCAAAGTTGAAGTAAACAGAACAAAAATAGGAAATAACAAATTCAAGATACAGGAAGGAAAAAAAAAACGAGGATAAAACAAAAAAACCCAAGTGGATGTGAAGAAAAAAGAAAAGAAAATAAACGAGAAGCAAGAAAGAGATACTAAAACTAAGCTGATGCAGATTCAAAGAGAAAGAAAATAATAGAGCGAAGTGGATACAAACAGGAAAAAAAAAAAAAGACAAGTAAGCTAAGTGGATGCCGTAGAAACAGGAGGAAAATAGGATAAAAAGTTGGAAATCTATGCAATATAAAGATAAACTACAACAGTGACGTTAAAACTCTAATGAAACAAGTTTTGCTGCGACAGTCTTAGTGCAGTCTAATTATAAAGTAGTGAAATAAATGCAGCGGAGGCAAAATGCAAAAGTTTACAGTCGCTGCTTAGAGTACAATATACTCGTAACTTTAGTCTGAAACGTGTATGAGAGAGAGAGAGAGAGAGAGAGAGAGAGAGAGAGAGAGAGAGAGAGAGAGAGAGAGAGAGAGAGAGAGAGAGAGAGAGAGGTAACTCATAAAAGGACCTACAAAAGGAGACTTCCTCAAAACTCTGACACTATTAAACTCCACAGAATGACTCGGCCTCGTCTTGAGCGGCTCCCCACGTGTGATGCTTTGGCGACTTCTTTCATCACCATAACTTTTTATTAGGGTGTCCCGTGGCGGCCCGACGGCGGTGCGAGCTGGCGCCTGAGGGGACAGTCGCATCAGCAGCAGCAGCGACGCCTGGCACCGAGTGGGAGCTGGAAGTGGGAGGAGAGCCGAGGCCCAGGAGTTGCCAGTAGTCTCTCAGTCTCCGAGGGTGCGGGTGATGCGATACTCAGCTCACCGAGAGTCGCGCGCGTCGCTAACTACCGTAGTAATTTTACCTCCAGCAAAGTTTCCTTGAACGAGCGTGTGTATGATCATCTTTCACGGATACGCGTACACCATTACTGCTCCGCGGAGTCATGGAGGTTGTGTGAACGTGTTTTTACCTGTCTCAGTGCTCGGTTATTTTGTGAGATCTTTCTCTGCCGTGCTACTCGCTGCCTAAAGGAAAAACTCAGGTGTGCACCTCGGTGACAAAGTTTGCCTGGTCTCTGGCCCATCACGGCTGAGTGGGGATGTTGCCTCTGTTTTCCTGCAACACTGTTCCGGCATCCTCGCACGGCGACATCTAATTTTATCAGGTAAGAGGCATGTACGTTAAGAAATCTCTCCTGAGCGTTATCAAATACTCAAACAAGTAGGAGATGAAGAACTTTTGCACTTACACCAATACTTGAGGGACTTATGGACAAGAGAATATATGAGCGACTACAATATTATGAAACGAAATGTATTAATGGGAAAATCATCACGAAAACCGAAGAACTTAAAAAAAAAATATTAAGTATCTTTCAAAGGTCTCGGGAAAAACTGAAAATCTGGATAGTCAGTGATTAGGTAATTAGACATAGCAATTACATATTACAGACGTGCTCTCAAGAAAAGGTGAACCAAGATGTGTTGAAAGATAACAATATGCCATTAAAGGGTAGCATAAGAAGAGAGAGAGAGAGAGAGAGAGAGAGAGAGAGAGAGAGAGAGAGAGAGAGAGAGAGAGAGAGAGACTAACAAACAGACAGATGGAAGCACGCACGTACCACAAAACACAAAACACAGACAACATCCTAACAAGCGTCTACTCCATCAGCAATCCCTACACACACACACACACACGGATGAAAACAAGACCTGAGCCCTTTACTGAGAAGATACCAGTGTTATCCAGAAAGCTTTTAAGAAGGGAAGGCGGCGTGTGGTATTTACTGGCAGATGATGATAAATGGACACATGAGAGTCGTCCATACCAATTCTCGAAGGCACAAATCTCAGCGAAGCAAAGTAAAATAGAAAATGAGAATCACATTAGGTCAGCCGGTCCCGTTACTTATAGGATTGGTTAGATTAGGTTAGGTTAGGTTAAGTTATTACATGTTTTTTTAGGTTAGGTTAGGTTGGGTAAGGTTATGTTATGTCTGTTTATGTTTTGTTATGTTAGGTTAGGTTAGGTTAGATAAAGTAAAGGCATGTTTGCTTAAATTAGGTTAAGTTGACACTTTTGCTTAGATTAGGTTAAGTTAGGTTAAGTAAAATTGTGACATGTTTGTTTAGATTATTCTACGTAGATTAAATTATGTTAGGTTCTGTTTTGTTTAGGTTCTGTTTTGTTTAGGTTAGGTTGGGTGGTGTTATGTTAGGTTTGTGTAGATTTGGTTATGTTAGGACTGTTAGGTTATGTTGAGCTGTTATTGATTATATTTAGGCGTCACAACAACAAGGTCATATGGTGCTGTGGTTAGCGGAAGATTGTCATATTAGACTTGATAACTTAATCTAACCCAACCTAAAATCCCTTCTTGGGTTGCTGATCTCCCTGTTTCGAAAATTCAAATATTAAGTTTACCATCGAGACAGTGCCTAGCGTGACAATCCTTTAAAGAGAACGAGTCTAGGACTATTTGCGCCTCCCTGCGAGACTACCTCTCTCACCTCACCAGTCTCGGGGTTCTGTTTCACAAAGCTCTCGGATACTAGCGAGACCCTGAAACGGAACATAAAAACAAATAGACATATTAAGGAGAGAATAATACATGACACTTGATAATGTTATGAAAATAGGATGTGATAGTTTAAGCTTCCCTGTATCTATTAATTTCAAAGTTCCGTTTCACAAAGCTCTCGAAAACTAGCAAGAAACTGAAACGAAACATAAGAGCAAATAAACATCTACAGGGGGTGGGGGGTAATGCATGACACTTGATCTTGCCGTGAAAATACGAAGATGTAATAATTTGAGCTTCACTGTTTCTACTACTTCATGAATCTCTATCTGTTTCATGAAGCTCTCGGACACTGAAAAAAAAAAAAAAAACTGAGAGAAAACAGAAAGAAAGAGTGCATTTCAAGGGGAGGGTAATGCATGAGAGCCGATCTTGCCATGAAAATACGAATATCGCTCACCGTAAGGGAAGAGTTGCAGTAAATGTTTCGTAAGATCTAAAAAGCTGTGAAACTGAAACGTGGTGGGAGTTGAAGGATATAGGAAGGGATCATCTGTTGCTGGAGGGGTTTGCCGCTTTCAGAAAAAGGTTTTGATTGTAATAAAGAAAAAAAAAAGAAAAAGAAAAAGGGAAAGGCTATGGCTAGGCAGTACATTTTTACTTTATTTTTTATTTTTTTATTTTTTTGCCTCCATTGTCGTGTTTTGTGGATACACGCTCGAATAAAAAGCCAGAAAGAAATATGGGGATCGATGGCGTCTTCCTACCACGAAATACAAGACGCCCAGAACCACACGACTCTTTTATAAAAGGGAATAGTTTTCGTCCCCCGTGCGTCAACACCACAAAGAAGACCCAGTGAAAAAAAAAAATGAATTGGAAGAAAAAGGAAAAGATGTGAGAAGGGAGGAAAATCGATACAGTTGTAAAATCGTACGAGGAGTAAAGGCGTCTTTCATGAAGAAACTTTATGACATTACAGACTTGGGCTCGCTTTACTGCGCCACGAAGAGCGCCGGCAAGCAGCCAGGTGTAGTGGAGAAGAAAATAGGAAACAAGGAGTACATGAAGGTGTCCATTACAACGAATGCTGATAACAAATAACAAAGTATACAAAAAAAAAAAAAAAAAAATAAAAAAATAACAGAAAACTAAAAGTACATTTCTTACACAATGAATATCCGAGACAATCATCCAAGTACACTAAATACAAGAGAAAGCTAGAAATATACAAGCGTTTCCATTACAACGAATAACAAAGGCAATCAGCGAGGTATACCAAATGAAAAGCGAAATTAAAAATACGTTTTTTTTTATGTAACGAATAGTTGAGGGATAATTTAAAAAAGGAAAGTAGAAACACGTAAACATTCCCGTACAACGAAAAGACAGTGTAATCAACGAAGGATACCGAATCAATAAGATAAAAAAAACTAGAAATACGTGTTTCTCTTACTACACTAAAAAAGGAACAAACGAGGAACAGTAGCTGTCCCAACCATGAGCAGCCTGACGGAGCGTTCACTATCGACCCTAGTGACCACCCTCTAAACCTCGTTCCCTTTTCCGCCTATAGGAGTGCGCCACGAACGAAACGTCCCATCGCCAGCGTACCCGAACCACTGCACTCGAGTTACAACACACTTGAACATGATGGAAGCAAATACTCGAGTCTTTGTAAGTAGCGGAGAAAGGACACACACACACACACACACAGATTAATATCGTGGCAGACAAAATCAAGAAATGTTTCCTTTTATTAAGTGAAAATCCGCAGTGTTGCATCCCAATTCCTCGCTGCAATCCACAAGACATTTAGCAGTGGAAGTGAGATGAAAGTTTTGCAGAATTACAGTGAGGAAACATTTTAGAACAGTCGCACGAAAGAGACTGCAACGTTATCCACTTATACGCCCAAAGCGGCTTGACCCGTCACTGCCAATAGAATGCTCCATTACCGTCTTCAAACGCTACAATCTTTTCTCGTTCCTAAGGAGAGCCAGGGGAAAACTTGAGCCTCGCTGGGTTTACTGATAAGAACGAGGACACAATAATGCTTCATTGACCTCAATGTGCGTATCTTTGTACTGACTCGAGGAATCAATACAGATAGTTTGGTTTCGCTGAGGATATGATGCATTTCTTGGTAAGGTCTGATTACTGGCGTGTAAGATTACCGGTTGCTTGTGTGCTCAGGAATTCAGGGAAGCATTGTTTCTGCAGCTGTTTCATGTCGTGCTAAATGGAATTTGGGTGTCGCTGAAAACATGACGCATTTCGTGGTGTGGTTCGACTTACACTGGAAGATTAATGGTTACTTGTGTGTTCACGATCTTGGGAACTGTCGTTTCTGCAGCTGCTTCCTGTCACGTTAACTGGAATATGGTGAAAACAAGACGCATTTCGTGTGGCGTGACTCCTGGTGTGCAAGACGAACAAATTACAGTGGTGGTTGTGCATTCAGTATCTAGGGAAGCGTCGCCTCTCAGTAAGTGCCTCCTGTCGCGGTAACCGGAGCTCGTGTAACTCCATTTACATATCATTTATCCGATCATTCTCTCGGTAAGAATGCAAATTGAATTCGTCATTACTCTCTGCGTTGGAAAAGTATGCGATTTGGTTGTGTTTCTTCCCCCTCCACGATATCAGGACGCAGATGGCTCGAGATGCACAGAATGCCTGACTTTTTGAAATCTGAAAACTATGAATAAGAAATGTTACTTGTATTTCTGAAAGCATAAAAGGATGGAAGCACACACACACACACACACACACACACACACACACACACACACACACACACACACACAAGTAAACATAAACACATTGTAATGCGTGCTATCCATAATTCCTTTGATAATATTAATGTATTTATAGGAACGCACACCAGTGTTTCAATGGAATATAAATCCATTCATTAGTTATTTTATTCTGTTAGTTCAATAAATACGAGCATTAGACACACATATCAGTTATGCACGAAAAATACGCCAGCAAACAAAGTCAAATATTCATGTACGACTATATTTCAACCTGTGTATTGATATAAATATATGTAGAGGCAGATATTATATTTACACGTAACCCCGACACATGTATGATTATGTATGGCATGAGAGAGAGAGAGAGAGAGAGAGAGAGAGAGAGAGAGAGAGAGAGAGAGAGAGAGAGAGAGAGAGAGAGAGAGAGAGAGAGAGAGAGATACACACACACACACACACACACACACACACACACACACACACACACACACAGAGGAAGACTCTTCATGAGGATCTGAACTGATATGTCGTTTGCACTCTTGTATATATTTTTAGTTAGATATGTTTGTTTGTTTTCGCAGGTGTGTGTGTGTGTGTGTGTGTGTGTATGTGTGTATGTGTGTGTGTGTGTGTGTGTGGCAGTCGTCACGTTCGCTATGGAGTGTATCCATTTTTAGATTCGAGTCAATAAGATCTCTCGCATATGAGTGTGTTTCTTCAGTCATGTATCTCTGAGTTGATGCACCGGCATCATTTTCTCTCTCAAATGAGGACATAAACTAGAATCAAGGAATAACATTTGATATTTTTACATTTTAATTAATCAGTGACCTTGAAACGAAGATCTTGTATTAAGGACAAGAATTAGAGACGAAGAAAAAGGAGATTGAAAAAAAAAATTGCATAATACCAAAGCGCGATATAAGAGATTAGCGCTTAATGCTCGTGCTAAATTTGAAATAACTCGACAAACCAAGTTCCGTATACCTGTCTCTCTATCTCCTTATATTTTCTTCCTTCCTTCGACTTGAACATTTTGAAAGGGGAGTGTCAAGATAACTCTTTTGAATCTCCTTTTATATATATATATATGTTTTTTTTTTTGGAGACCAGTATATCGAGCAGTTTATTTATTTATTAAATTATTTTTTTTTGTAACCTTGGCCAAACTCCTGAACATGTGAAAAAGCTGTATATAGATTTTTATGTTGATATTGATTCCTCAGGTGGGTTTTATTTACGTAGAGCCGGGTAAGATACCACATATATTTCCACTTTCTGAGTTTTCCCTCAATCTTAAGTATTCTGATCCAATGAAAAATCCACCAATTATCAGGTTTTGTAAGGAAAATGCCAGCAGGTCGGATTTCAGACTGAGGGAAAACGCAAACTACACTGGAATTGAATGCAGAAGTTACGCAGTTTCTGGCCACGACTGTACCTGGCTGCTTCTCCATCACCAATTAATTATACATACATTGCTACCCATACATAAGCCTCGCGGGAAACTGGGTTCGTGAATACCATTAATTCCAGTCAATCCCTCCGGTGCGCCAGGAAGAGGGTGACAAATAGGAATAAGAGGAGAGAAGAACGAGAGGAATAGGAATAAGAGACAAGGGAAGCGAGAGGAAATTAATAACCCTCCGTCCCATCTGCTGCAGGAGAGAGACAGATCACGTGGCAGCAGAAAAGAATTGTCTGGGAAGGAGGAGGCGCAACAAGACACGCTGGAATGGGATGCGGAGGAAACTAGGCGCTGGATTGAGACTCAGAGGTAGGGAGGTTAGGTTTAAGGAGTGTAGTGGGGATGGCGGGGAGGAAAGGATAGTGATGTATGGGAAACTAGACGTGGGGGAGTTAGGGATTGAGATTCGGGGATAAAGAGGTAGGGTTTAGGAAGGGACGTGGTAGGAATGGCGGGGAAAAAATGGTGATGTAAAGAGAGACGTGAAAATTAAGGCTTGAGGTCCGGATATACAGGAATTTGGTGAGAATGCCATGGTGGAGATAGCGAAATGTAAGAGCGGTATTTTTAAGAAGCAAGAGAAACTAGACGTTGTAAATATAGGATACATGGAAAATACAGAGATTATGCTCAGGAAAACATGGCATGGGAAGGAACTATAAGGGTATATAAAGGTGATGCGTCTAATGCAGGAAGGAAACTACAAAAAAAAAAAAAAACTTATGATACACATTCGAAAATACAGATGTTTGGTTTTATATAGACATGGTGTTGGTAAGCGAGTATTATAAGAGTGATCCTTCTAATATATGAAGAAAACCACTTGTACCACATTTAGGATAGAGCCTCGAATTAACAGAGGATAGTGAGGACAGAAAAGAATAATGCCTACGAGCTCAGGACATAAAGAGAAGCTAACTATAGCGAATTTTGGGCACAGCTTCGGAAATGTAGAGGTCTGGTATATGTAGATGAACCTGACGGGGGAAGTGATAACAGAAATGAACAGTTTGTACGTGGAATGTTGGTGCTCTGCTGGAGAATGTTGGGTTTAATTGATCTTTGACCTAGGTAGCCTACAGTCGCGCCTACTAATCTTCCCCCCCTCCCTCCTCCCCCAAAACCCTTGAAAGCCGGAGTCAAGGTCAGTCAGTTCTGGGCATTCGCTCGAACAAGCCACCCCCTCTGCCTCCCACATGCATTGCTGTTCTAATGGTTTCAAACAGCATCTACACCGGGGTATGGGGGGTGGGGACGGGCAGATGGGGTTGCTTGTTCGAGCGAACGCCTAGAACTGACTGGTCTTGACTCTGGCTTCTAGAGGGGAGAGAAACTAGTAGCCGTGAATGAAGAAGGTCAGAAGTTAAGTAACCTGTCACACTTACTCCCTTTGTGCCTAGTGGTGTCAAGTCTCGTAAGGAGCTCAGGTGATCAGAGAATTTGGGATTAAGGAAAACCGCAAAACACACTGGGAGTCAGTGCGCCATGACACTCAACTATTGATCTGTGCTAAAAAAAGAAAGAAAGAAAACACACGGGAAACTCAGAATAAAAGAAAGAAAGAAAGAAGGACAAGAAAGAAAGAAAGAAAGAAAGAAAGAAAACACACGGGAAACTCAGAATGGAAAGAAAGAAAGAAAAAAACACGGAAAACTCAGAATAAAAAGATCAGGGCAGAGGTTTGAGAATATAAAGGTTTAGTATAAAATGCATGGCGTGGGCAGCGAGGACAGAAATGTTAATGTCCTGTAGGAATCTGTTGGAGTACTACCGATTCTTTTGACCCACTTTAATCAAAACATCAGGCTTATCCTTAACAAACTTAGGACAGAACCTCGGGAGTAAAGGGCCAAGGTGTAGACGGTCGAAATGGGTACAACGAGGATAGGAATGATAATGATGCACTGGAGTCTGTGGGAGTACTATCGATCCTTTTAAGTTTAGAGGCTCACCTGGACTTGGCTGGAGGCGCACTGAGGGACAAGGCCGAGGGTAGCGTTCATCTGCTTGGTGTGAGTCGCGGCTTTGTGAGGCAGCGATGAGTTCATCTCGGCCGCCGCGGGGATGGAGGAGAAAAGAGAGGATGTACTCGTGCTTCTCTCCCTTGCGCAGAATAATCAAATGGAAGAGAAAGGAAGGTGAAAAATACAAGGAAAGAAGAAAAGTTGAATGCAGCCGGACGTCATTGGAAAAAAAATGTCCTGAGGATGGCTATTAGCTGTTCCCTGTCATTTGTGGTATTACTGTTGCTGCTTGTTGTTGTTGTTGTTGTTGTTGTTGTTATTGTTGTTGTAATAATGATAATAATGATAATAATGACATATAATCATATAATAATAATAATAATAATAATAATAATAATATTGTTTATTGTAATGATGATGATGATGATAATAATAATGATAATGATGATGAGGAGATACGGAAACAAAAAAAAAAGATACGATAACACCAAGGACCAAGGTAGAAGAGTGAAGCAGAATATCCAGGAAGTAAATTAAGTAAAAAGAATAAGGTTAGAAAATTTACCAGGATCGTGAGGGAATTTAAATTGCAGAGTAGCGACCAAAGAAAAAAAAAAAAAAAAAAGAGGCAAACAGTTCAAATGAAAACACAAACACGAAAGCAAACTTAATCACAAAATTGCTCTGAAATGACATGCTACGAATCGAGAGAATCTGGCTGAAAGTGACTGGAATAGATTCAGGAATCTAGTGCCGAGCCAATAGAGAGGTTGAAAGATTAGCTACACATGTGAAAAGGGGTGATAGACACAAATATGCCTTTTACAGGCACTGCCACGTGTAGAGTTGATGGTTTCTTCCAGCTTCCCTTAGAATAATAATAAAAACAGTGACTTGCTCGAGAGTATGAATAAAACAAACCATACCGTAATTAAAAGAAGAATTGAAAAAAAAAGACAATGTAAAAATAAACGTCAATGAAAAGAAATAAAAGATATGAAATAAATTAAGTGAGCATCCACTGATGTGCGGCAAAAAGAAAAAAAATCTATTAACGACAGTTTGAAGCTAAATGTCAGAGAGAAAGGACAATAAGTGTCGTTTTAAAATAATAATGACAATTATAATAATAATAATAATACTAATAATAATAATAATAACAATAATAATAATAATAATAATAACAATAATAATAATAATAATAATGATAATAATAATAATAATAATAATAATAATAATAAAACCACACACACACACGGAAAGAAAAAAGGAAAAATGCCATTGACATACCTACGTTAACGAGAGGAAAAATGTGTAAAAGTAATAAACCTCAAGTGTCCGCGGAAAAAAATGAAACCAATTACTCTTCCAGAAATAAAGAAATGAACTTCCATTTATACGCGATAAAGGAAAGTATTGAAAGAAAAGGAAAAAGTGCCAGTGTGAGCTTAAAAATCAATGAAACAGTGATAACGGAAAAGAAAAAAAAAAAAAACAGTTGTGGTGATCGCATTAGTAGTAGTAGTAATAATAATAATAATAGTAGTAGTAGTAGTAGTAGTAGTAGTAGCAATGGTAATAATGATGATACAACATTAACGTTACATAACATAAGCCGCTTTTCCTCAACAACAAGAATACCTAAATTTGGAGAAAGGCGAATATTCTCAGTGTTAATTTGGTGCCTGGCGTTTTAATGTTTACTTCCCGACGCATCACTCACTCGGAGGAACTTTGTAAATAGCACGGGCCGGGAGTCTCAATGCGCCTCAGGTTTACACGGAAGCCACGCAAAGGAGAATTTTAAAAAGTCTTGGTGTGTGAGAGAGTCAGTAGCTGGGTGAACGAAAATGCTTATTAACGTAATTAACCAGAGAATGATAACTATATAGCGTGTACAGTGCCTGCAGCGACTTTCCTTTTGTTGCTGTGACAGTCGTGGCATTTATCACCTGGTGTAGGTCTTCCACTTAACACGTAATTTGCAAGGAAAGTGAATGTATAATGTGTTAGTGCCTGCTGTATCTTTTATTATGTTGTATTTATTTATTCATCGACTTACGCATTTATTTATCTATTTATTTATGCATTTATCTATTTTACATGTCAAAGAGACAGGTCAAGCGCACAAAAAATGAGAGGAAAACCAGCTTTAGTTGCCGCTTCTGAAAAGTTTAAGAAAGTAATGAAAAAAAAAAAATTTGGCTAATTTAGTCTTGATGGTGTCTTGGTACTTCTCTTTTTGAAGCTCAAGTTCTAAGAGGGAGAAACAACAAAAAAACAGGTAGAGGGTTCCAGAGTTTTTCAGAGTTTTATTATTATCATTGACATTTTTTTCTATTCTAAGATATATGATATTTAACATTAAATATCTATCATAATATACTTTTTATCTTAACCGCTACAAGTTAATCAGCATTCTTAATCATTCATTCCTTCTGGTAAATTCTGGAACTTCCTGCCTTCTGTATTTCCTTCTTCCTGTGACTTGAACTCTTTCATGAAGGAGATTTCAAGATACTTATCCTGCAATTTTGGATGATCTTTTCAATATTTCTTTTAGGACATCTTTTTGTTGTTTTCCTGCCCTTGGCCAGTGCCCCTCTTACACACAAAAAGAATTACTACTTGCAGGTGATTTAACTTTGCATCATACTCTGGGCAGCTGATCATTCGATGGCGACAATAGAATGGCGTGTGGGATTTTCAGAGACACGACTGATAGCAAAGGACGTGATGTAGTCATTTAAACTTATTCATATCTGTACTTTTATTTTTCCTCTGCCAGTCGTCAAGGTTTACTCGCATGAAATAAGGAAGCACCATACAGTCATTAGAAGTGAAAGGGACAAACGTGAATCATAACACCTGGCAATGTAAGACGGAGCGGAAAAAAGTCTTAATGCCCCAGTAATTAAAGAGTGTACTAATTGTTTTATCATGGGACAATAGTAAAGCTGGAATTGTGAGGGTTGCCACGTGAAATACAAATCTACCAGTGGACGGAGAGGACTCGTTAACTCACGTACGCTGTGATGTGTATAATTAATTGCATCCTGAATTATATCACGCCAACTGTCTTAACGTGAGGAGCAGGATGAGAATAATTAGTGAGATAACAGTGATGATAAAGAGCAGAAGTAGAAATAGGAGTAGAAGAGGAAGGGAGAGAAAGGGGAGAAAGATAAAGGTAATGAGAATAATGATAACGATTAAGAAAGCAAAGAAAGAATGTGGTAAAGAGATTAGAACAAAGGGGAAGGATATGTAAGCTGTAATAAGGAGGAAGAGAAAGAGGAAGAGTAAAAAAAAAAGGGATGGGGATGAAAAATGAAGAAGAAATGGGGCAAAGAGATTAGAATAAAGGGGGAAAATGATGCAAGGTATAATGAAGAGAAGGAGAAGGAGGAGAAAGAAGAAGAGCAGGAAGAAAAAAAAAAGAGCTGGGGAATGAAGGGAATATGGAAAAATAAAAAAAAAAAAAATGATGGTGGGTAAATACTCGTAAATAAAAAAAAACAAAACCAGGAAGGCCACCACGTATCAGGTGTGAGGAGAAGGAGGCGCAGGAAGTAATGACGGTGGCTTGGGAGATAACAACCACTCACACTTCCCTTACCTTCCTCGTGCACAAGTTGTAATGGCATGTGACATCTTTCAGGGCTGCTGGGTGCCTCACTTCCTGCGTCTCTAGGAACCGATAACAAGGAGATCGCAAAAATTACCTGGGAAACTGCAGGAGGAGAAGGAGGAGGAGGAGGAAGAGGAAGAGGAAGAGGACAAAGACAGGGAATGAGGATGATGATGATGAGGTGGAGGAAGAGGAGGATGAGGAGGAAGAAGAGGAGGAGTCGAAAAAGCAACAATGGAAGGGAGAAGAAAGGGAGGAGGAGGAGGAGGAGGAGAAGAGATGAAAGAGAAACAAAGATGAACAGGGAAGAGAAGGGAAGGAGGGGAAGGAGGAGGAGAATTACGACAACGACGACGATGAAGGAAGACTAAAGAGGAACAAGAGAAGGAGGAGGAGAAGCACAAGGAGGAGGAGCAGCAGGAGGAAGAGAAAGACGGTGATAATGACGTCGACACTGAGGAAGGAGGAGGAGGAGGAGGAGGAGGAGGAGGAGGAGGAGGAGGAGGAGAGGATGAGGAGAAGCAGGAGAGGGGATTACACTGAATCGCATAATATTACAAACAGGAACATACCTCGCGGCTGTTTGTGGATAATATGCTAACTCCTTTGGTAAAGAGAAAGGACAGAACAGCGCATGTGAAACAAGCCACCCCCCCTCTCCTCTCTCTCTCTCTCTCTCTCTCTCTCTCTCTCTCTCTCTCTCTCTCTCTCTCTCTCTCTCTCTCTCTCTCTCTCTCTCTTGTAGTGCCGTGCCGTGGGGAAAGACTTGGAAGGAATTATAGTTGTTTAAGAAAATATCTAAGTGAAACTCACCAGCTTTGTCGCTGTCAACACCACCACCACCACCACCGCCACCACCACCAACAGCAACAACAACAGTACCTCCACCACCATCTCCATCACCACAACCAATAATTCATGTCTGGTAGTTTAACCCAGTGTATTTTTCCTCTCTGATTTCACTCTGTTATCAAATTTCATTGTCTTCTCCTACAAGGCACAACTCCCGCAAAAGTGGTGTCACAAAATTCATTGAGCACTTTGCATAACACAGCATCGCCACTTAATACAACTGTTGGTGGTGTTGTCTTTAAGTCTTTCATTGCTAGATATTTATTTTCTTTCTGGACGCTTTAGTTACAAATATCTGGACTCTTATTTCTATATTTTATGCAGTCTAAAATGTTTATGTAGAGTAAAACGAGATAGAACTGTCCTATATTCTCTCTCTCTCTCTCTCTCTCTCTCTCTCTCTCTCTCTCTCTCTCTCTCTCTCTCTCTCTCTCTCTCTCTCTCTCTCTCTCTCTCTCTCTCTGTCCATGCAAACAATTTTTTTTTCTGAGCTTTCAAAGTTAACAAAGGATGACTATACGACGTGGCAGTGAAAGGGTTGAACTGTTTCCTCCTGCACAGTGTCGGAGAGGGGCAGGTGGGGAGGATGTCTGTTCTATTGCATCTAGTTCTCCCACACGTAGTATACCAGGTGTATGTATAGTAGGAGATACACTCAATACATACTAATATATCTCTGGGTATTTGTTCTCCCTATATACTCACTTGTAACTATTTATCTTCTTCCACTTCCTCATCCTTGTTGCACGCCTCATCCTCATCGTAGTCATCTTCTTCTCAGGACTACTCTTCTTTAGTTGTAATTTTCGTTTTCATCTTCTTTAGTGATGTCATTCTCTTTCTTCTCGTTCCTCTATTCTCGTCTTCATCCTCCCGTCCTTCTCATCCCCTGGTTTCTTTTTTGTTCCTTTTGTCCTCCTTCTCTTCCCACTCCTGCTTCTCCTTCTCCTTGGGTTCCTTTTAATCTCCTTGACGATCTCGCGTTTTCCTTTCCTAGTTATTTTCGTTTTCCTTGCCATAACGATCTCTCATTTTTCCTTTTGCTTACTACCGCTCATCACACACACCTAAGCACTCCACCCCGACACCTTTACATGACGGTAACAGCTTTAAAAACTCACACACAGACGGTATGATGCACAGATCATGCCACCAGCACCACCCAAGAAAAAATAGAGTCAGTATTAGACGCCACACAACGCATATATCACAACCAACGCAGCCTCCACTCAATAATCCAACACTTTACTCACACTCAGGGTAAAACAGCACACAGGGATCCCCCCGCTACATTGCTGCCACGTGTAAGAAAACAATCCTCCTACTCATCATTCAAGCGTCTCGAATACCTTTAAGCTTCACCCTCGACTTCCGTGTTTCGCTTCAACGGGGATAATTGAGACGGAAGTTGGAAGATTATCTCGAAGGAGCGTTGCGCTTCACACCACTAAGCTAAGAGAGAGAGAGAGAGAGAGAGAGAGAGAGAGAGAGAGAGAGAGAGAGAGAGAGAGAGAGAGAGAGAGAGAGAGAGAGAGAATTTGTCTTCTCATTACTCATCCATCTCGTCGGATTCAGCATTTCGGGGACGTCTGGTGCAGCCTCCTCCCGTCTCCTATCTCCCATCTCCTGCCATCTTCCGCACGGCGTCCCCAAGCGAGGCCTCCAAGTAATTAGCATTTCCGCGACAGATGTCCTGAATTGTTTGTGTTCAAAGTAAAACCCTCTCGATGAGGTTGTGTTTGTCTTGACTTGAGAGGATCTGGACGCACGTGCCCCTCGTTTGGTTCTCTCGCGTGCTCCTTGTCTCAGTATTTTACAGTAATACGTAACCTGAAATTACGCTTTGTGAGGTCGTGGAGTCAATTGTTCTGGGATAATTTTTTGATGGTTCTCGATAATGAAAATGCTTTAGGAGTCGAGAAAAGAATTATTGTGCGTGAAATGCACCATAATTCTTTTCTGCTCTTTTCACAGCTCTGTTCTGAATACAGAGCTGTGAATGTTATAAAGTGACGTAATGTACCTATTTTTTTTTTGTATTTTTTATTAATGATATGAAACACAGCAGATACACATTAAATTATAATAATAACAAGGAATCCCCCAAAAAAAGAAAATGTACGTAAAATACATAATTTGAAGTGGAGTTGTAAGTGTTATAAAACGATGTAATATAAGGGATTTTCATATTAATGTAAATGAATCTAGGAAGTAAACACTTGATGAAATTAAATGCTAAACTTTTAGCATAAATGAATAGCGTAGAGAAACCCAAATTCTCTTTAATTAATTACCATGATGGCCCTTAATCGTGGCTCCCCAGACGCAGGATTTGACTGAGTGATGCATCGGATTCATCAAGTGGAAATACTCTCACTCCCACCAGAGCCTCGCCTCGTGACCCTCTCCAGCCGCCAAGGGTGGAGATTCATCCTTCTTAAGTCAAATTTTTGCAGTCGTGATAGAAATGCGTCCCGTGATGGCCTCGCGGGATACATCTGCAGTGGATCCTTTGGGAGAGGGTGACAGCAGCTTGAGTGAGGAAGTCTGACGAAGGAAGGGAGGGAAAGGGAGCTTAGGGAGAGGAAAGGGGGCGCAGAAGTTAAGGGGAAGTGGCGGTGGTAGAATATGCTATAGGAAAGTGGAAAAGTTGTGTTGGAAAGCGGCCAAAGCGGCTGGCGAGTCATGTATTTAGATAAGCGGCATTTGAATGCACGGCAAGAAGACGACGGAAGTCACGAAGAGGGAAAGAGAAACTGTAAGGAAAATAAAGTGCAAAAGTAGAAGAATGAAATGTAAATATATAGAAGATGGAGGAAAAATCATGACTAAAAGACAAGTAAAATAACACTGAATATGGATGAAATACGAATAATTGAGAGAACAACAGGCGGGGTTGGAACGCAATATAGTAATAGTACACGTTTGGTATGTCCTCCACGGTGCTTCCGACGCCTCGCCTCTTTGCTCCACAAGGGAAATCTCACGTAACCTTCTGGAACACCTGACGGCCGACATCAAGACCCACAGATGGAACGTGGCCTGACGCAAGCATCGTTATCTGCGGCTCGAGGATGGAGGGGAAAGATCAAACACGAGACTGAAAACTTACCGGAATATGGAAGGCGCAACACCAAGGTTACACGATCGACCTTCCGTGTCTCCTTGGCGGCTCGTGTCTCCAATATCGACCCCTTGCCATCCTTTCCAATTCCAGTTTCCATGCAGTCTCCAGCATTGCCTCGCGGCGTGTGGGTGGTTTTGGATTTCACGTTGAGAGTCTTCAGCACCACCACAGCGGCGTCTGGAGCTATTGGATTTCTACTTGTATATTGTTTTCGTTGCTAACTCTTGTCGATGACCTGTCCTTTCGGATTCTCCTGTGTTTGTGTTTGATTTCCACGTTCAAAGAATACTGAGCGTCACCACAGCGGCGGACGAAGCTATTTGATTCCTGGTCCGAGATTGCTTTCATTGTTAATCCATCCAGAGGTGTGTCCTCCTTTCCACTCTTCCCGCCTGTGTGTTTGTCAGCCTTGTTTATGCATCACAATGGCGCGTGTCACTCGTCCTCGCTCGCCCTCACTCGCCCTCACTCTCAATCTCCTCAAAGCAACTGTTGCCGCTCACGTTTATTTGAGTATATTGCTGCCGCTCCTGTTCTGTGGACGGCCAGGGCTGAGCTGGAGCCTGTGCTTGGTTCTGTCCGTGTGTCTGTGTTACAGTCAGCGGTCCATTACCCTTATCCCCTCCTCCATCCCGGTCTCTTCCTGTCTGTCAGCCTCGGTGCATCAATAATTGGTTGGCAATACTACCTCAGTGACAGACACACACAGGCATACAAACAAGTCCTCCTCTCCCAATCATCCACTGGTGTTGTAGTCATTCACTATCTTCCTCGTTTTATTAAATTTGTCAGTGGTCATTAGTAATTTAGTGGTTTAATAGAATCTGCTCGGCCTTTTTCCACACATTCCACTCAGCGTCGCATCAGCTTAAATGTGTCATCGTGTCTTTCCCAACAACTAATCTTTACTTTTCCCTTCCCGGCCACTCATCCTCTTTACTTCCCTCAGTGATGCAAGCCATACCTCTGTTTCCCCCGCGTCCCTCTGTCCCTGGCTGCCCCTTCCACCTACCACACTACACCGGAAGGGCGCCGTCCGGGGATCCTTTCCACAGCAGGATATTACGGCGGATCCTCTGTAGACAGGAAGCTTCACGGAAAAGAAAAAAATTCTATTGGAAAAAAAGAAAGATTTGGTGACCGAAGGAGGTTTTTAGATATTTTTCCTCCAAATTATATTAAGCTTTAACTTTTCGACTTAATTAATCGTATTTACATTCGCCTCTCACTTTGCATTCTCTCGGCCTGGCTCGCGGCGCGGCGGCGGGGAGACTGCTGGAAAACTCTTAATATTATGTGGCACAGGGTTGAATATCTGAACATTTTATTCTGTTTTCTATGTGATTCTATACGGTGAGTAATCAACTGCAGAAGAGATACTGAAAATATTATTCCAAATCGTTATTTTAATTGTACTGGTAGTCTTTTCAAACTGCAGATTATACAAAATTACGGAACAGATAATCTCAGTTTTATTTTTCTATCTTCTACTGTCCGGCGGTTTGTAAAGAAACTTGTTTTGGAGTCTGGCTAGAAGGACAACGATTTCTTCAGGAATTAAACTGTAGGTAAGTGCACCGAGATTGAAAATTGATAAGTTACCTGGGAAAATTCGATGTCTGTGTCACCCCCTCAAGGAGAAACGAGGGGCGTTATGATCCTGAAGGTCTTGACAAACAGCCACAAGGACTGTTCAGATGATATGGGGCTTAGGCTCTGGAAAATTATAAGTACTCTTGGGAAATATGAAACCACAAGAACTGGACACAACCAAAAGAAATTAAAAGTACATAACTGTACACTCTGGACACGATCAAAGGAAGAGAAAAATACTCAACCACAAGAATTAGACAACCACAAAAGCTACAAGAACTTGACAAAACCACAGAAACAGGACATCATCACGAGAACTGAACATAACCACAAGAACTGAAGATAACCACGAGAACTAGAGGAACTGAACAAAACCATAAGAACTACATAAGAACTGAATTATACGCGGGGCTTAGTTACTGAAAAACAACTCCTCCCTTTGCCAGCCAATGAGAAGGAAGAACTACACACAATCGCATAAAGCTAGACAGATAACAGCGAGGACTAAGGAAGATGCGCACATTCTCCTATCATTTTTCCCATTACAACCTTCCTTACCGCCACACCTTTCCCCTGCCTCACTCTCCGTGCTCCTGCTTCCCTTCATTCCTTCAGTACTTGTTTTTATTTACCTTCACCGCCTCCCTTGCTCACTCCGCCCTTCTACCTGGCAACACTAATGACGCTTACCAGTATATTGGGTGCACAGGGGAGATCAGAGAGAGAGAGAGAGAGAGAGAGAGAGAGAGAGAGAGAGAGAGAGAGAGAGAGAGAGAGAGAGAGAGAGAGAGAGAAGCTGGTATAGTTTTTATTACTAATTCTCTCTCTCTCTCTCTCTCTCTCTCTCTCTCTCTCTCTCTCTCTCTCAATAATCCTTTCCCAGGCATATAAAATGAAGCAAAACAATAATGTGTGACTGGTAATTGAAATATGTAGATTTGGCACGCGTTCAAACACACACACACACACACACACACGAAAATTTAAAGTCAACAAAAAGGATTGAGAAATGCCGATCAATGTACACAGTGGAACGTTGCCAAGGAATTGAAAGGTTGAGTCAAATAGAAGAACAAGAATATGATGAGGGGGAAAACAAGGTGAAGAGAATGACGCATGTGAAAGATGGAAGGATAGAGAAGGATGGGTGATCAGGGAGACAGACAGATAAAGAACGCACAAGGAGAGACAGATAAGTACACAGAGAGACAGACAGAAAGACAGACCGACAGACAGACAGGCAGGTAGACAAAAACAAACAAACAAACAGGTAGGCAATTAGACAAATAAACAGACAGTTAGACAGACGCATAGAAGAGTAAACAAATAAGAAAGTAGACAGACAGATAGAAAGTAGACAAACAAACAGATAGGTAGAGAAAGAAACAAATAAATATGTAGAGGAAAATAAACAGAAAGTTAGACAGCCAAATGAACAAATAGACAGTTAAAGAGACGAATAGACAGAAAGGTAAACAAGCGAAGAGACGATTTGACAGGTAGATGGACAAATAAATAAAAATACAGGGAAAAAGAAAGATAGATAAAGAAAACCAGACAAACTAGCAAACAAATAACCAGACAAACGAACAGGCAGATTAACAGGCAGACAAGAAGACAAAGAAACATACATAAAGAGGTACAGACAGGCAGGTAGACAAACAAAGAGATAGGTAGAAAAAAAAAAACACATATGTACTGGGAGACGCTGGTTCGTGATTCGGTCGATGTTTCATTTATTTATTTTCACGCTGGAAACTTTTATTTGCTCTTCCGTGAAATAGGTTGAGGCAGCCACTTGCTTGTTGCCAAGTGAACGGAGCCGCCCTCGCTTCGGTTTTAGGTTCGGTGCTTCTGTTTCAGGAACTGGGTGTTAAAGATGCTTTAGCTTTTTACTGATTAGTGTTATCATGATCACTGCTGCTGTATGTTATTACGTGTGCCACAGCAACGACTACGACAGCGACAACAACAACAACAACAACAACAACAACAACAACAACAACAATAACATCTATTACTATTACTACTACTACTACTACTGCTACTATTACTGCTACTACTACTACTACTATTCATTATCATCATCATCATCATCAATCACCCCCACCAATCTTTTAACTGTTGTCGTTCCATTACAATCACTCCCCTGGACAGAAATAATGTAATACTGAGATCCATAACAAACATTATAATTACACGTAGATTAAATGGACAACCTAAACGTAATAGTGATGCCGCTTCATTACAGAAAATAATTGCTTTGCCACCCGTAGCCCCTTTGTCAGCACACGCCACGCCTTTATCAATGTCCGGGTCGCTGTTGGGGGCGTCAATTAGCCAGCCAGTGGAGTAAGCCAACACACAAACACTCACGACTATACGACCATCTCAACGCGATCAATTGTCTTGCTTCGGCCTCTAGCTTTATGAGTGTCCCTTTGCTCACTTCCACCTGTGTTATCTAGTACTGTTACTGACTGAGAGTGGTGCATCTGGGACCTCTACCGCATCTCAGTACAGTTGTAGTTAGCTCTCTCGGATTCGTATTCTCAAACGCTTTAAACTTCGACAAGGACTGTTTTTCATTGGATTACATTTATTATTGGTTGGATTCTCTTCGGTGTTTTTCCTATTGACAGTGTAGAATCCTTGTTGAACTGTCACTAGAATCGTGAACATCTCTAATAACATCCTATATAACCTGTTAAAAGGACAATGTAGAATCCTTGTTAAACTGTCACTAGAATCAAGAAAACACCCATGAATCTCCATCAGTTTTTACCACAGCCTGTTAAAAAAAGAAAAAAAACATGGTTATTGACTTTATTACTGAAGTGTACGAGAATACTTGGAATCTGGAAATCTTTATGTTCTTGGTGCACACGTAACCGTCAGCTTTATCCCCAGCAACATGGAGGTACCTCAGCTTCACCTTATCAAAGTACTTTATCGTAGGAAGTCATCAATATCGCCTCTTCTGATTTCCAAATGTCACCCATAAAGTCAAGGTTGTTGATCCTGCAGATATTGACCGGCCCGAGACACGCGCACCAATAAGGCTAGTCCAAAGTTCACCAATCAGTTTACACAAGCGTTGAAACTGTATCGGCTCCGGAATTCGCTGCTTCACTCCTAAATTGGCAGTGATGTACCCGAGCGCAGCACAGATCCCCTTCAATGCTGCAGAATTTCGTTGAGTCTGATAATTTCCAGTAAGATTTTACGATTTACTGATACAAACTCTCTTTAAATTCGACACAGGCTTAAAATCAACACTGGCTAAATACACAGATCCATCATCAAAACTCACACAAATAATAAGGGACTTTGGAACAACTTACACTGTCCAAGCCGTCATTATTTTGAACAGTCGGTGAGGCGTGAGCGTGCACTAACAACAGCTGAACGTACTATGCCTTATCCGATCGGGTGAGCACTGTAACGTCTTGCAATTTTGCTGATGCACTTCCGCTCTCTCGGCAAAGACGTACACACTTTGCCGGTACGGGGTCGTGGGGCGCTCCTAAAGAGGTTGTTACTATTGATCTGATGGTCTGATGTTCAAGCTTTGGGTGGGCGTCTCTTGGGGAGAAAAGCAGTGCTCTGGTGCAGCCCTCGCCGGCTCGTTATAGGCTTGGTTATTTAGCATCGCGGAAACCCATTTTCATTTGTCAGGAAGAATAGACCCACATGGCCCCACTGGCATTAGGATTACATGCAACCCTCGGGTCACGTCCGCGCCTTCACTGTCAAGCACTTCTCCATTGTTGTTGTAGAAATTGATTGCCATGCTACTCCACCTTTGTGCACTCGCTCCCATGCCATCAAGACAGGGCACCTTCCGCCAGACAGAAATCACGTGAAGTTTATCAAGGCTCAGAGAAACTTTTCCTCTGTTTATTTCCTCTTCACGTCACAACACTTAATGCAGGACATCATATCACATGAAAACTATAGCCGTGTAAATTGCAAGCTCAAATATCTCAGAAACACACACGGTGCGAATGCAGAATTGGCGCTAAGCGTAATGACCGCGCAATGAAATTCTCTGACTTTGAAAATTGAAAAGACGAATTGATTGCAGACAGGGTGAGGAATTTCCAGGCCGTGGTAGCGAGCGGAAAGAACATCATAGTTATGGCCTGAGGGAGAAGAGAGGCGAGAGGTGGCGCGTCCTTCCTGAGCATAATGTGATGCTCAATGATCCCAAACCAGGATTTTTCCATTGCGTCTTTAATCGTACCCTGACATTATCGCTTTGTACAGGTTCAGTGATTTCCCAGAAGGCACCTGAGAGCGAAAGGAGGGAGGGTGGGTAAAGGGTTCACACTGGTGGAGACACTGTGGTGTTATGCTTTTACTTTGACAGCCAATGACAGCATGACGCTCGACAGTACATTTGAGTAACACTAGAAAATTTTACTGACCTAAAGTAAATACATAGGCACTATTAGATCTGACTTCTCCATAACATCTGTCGTCAGCGGTGTCTTTTACTATTATGCCCTGACATGCCCTAAACTCACACAAGGCCATTTCACTAAGCTGAGGAGAGGCCACAGCAACCAAGGCGCCGAGTTACTGACGTCCTCAAGCTTTGAATTTTCCATGAATTCCAGTTACTCGTATGTGTCAAGAGACTGACAAGTCTTCTTGAGCCTTACCTTCAATGTGGTTTTGTAACCATAGAGTTCATGCTATACATATTTCCTTTCGTCGCAACCTCAGCGTAGTCTTACAGCCATTCAGTGGTGTTGATCGTTTACACTTGAAACGTTTGATGTAGAACGTCAGTCTTTTCTTGTAGGTTGTAGTAAGAACTCGTGGGATGGCGCCAGCAACCATAAACTTTACTTTTTATTCGTCTATTTACTTCTCTCTCTCTCTCTCTCTCTCTCTCTCTCTCTCTCTCTCTCTCTCTCTCTCTCTCTCTCTCTCTCTCTCTCTATATATATATATATATATATTACACACACACACACACACACACACACACACACACACACACACACACACACACACACACACACACACACACACACACACACACACACACACACACGCGAGTATACAGTATATAGTGTCTGACATGGAAGATCACTCAGGCATCAGCCTTCCTCCCAGCCTTTATCTTTGGCTTAATACAAATAAGAGCATCTTGAATAATATAGAAACATCACTGTCAACATGTGTACCTGAATAAATGGATGTTGGGCTTGACTTCCCAGCGCCACCCACCACTCTTGTCATGATGTACTACTGAATCTGCTACTACTACCACCACCACCACCTCCTCCTCTTTCACCATCCCCACCACCATTGCTACTGCTGCTGCTGCTGCCACCACTGCTACTATTACAGATACTAAAAATAAGAACAGCTACAAGAAGAAGAAGAAGAAGAAGGAGAAGAAACGACGACGACGATAACAACAACAACAACAACAACAACAAAAACAACAACAGCAACAACAAGCACTCTACATAATCTCAGAACATCTGAAAACCCAGTCCAAACTTTCATCCATTGCATAACACATGAGGGAAGTACACGTAAAAATAATATTACAGATCACTGACTAAAAACAAATAATACCCCTTGGAAATCCTTGATCTTCTTTCCACACTGCGAATCACGAACAAGTAGCGGAAGGATAGTTGATATTTTCACTACCAACATCTGAATCACTGAATGCAAACATCACACAGCACCGCAGGACACGTGTGGGGATCTTTCCTGAATTTGGTGGTTACCTCATCGTCCTAACAGGATCCGATGGCCGTATGAAGGCGGTCAAGAGCCTTTGAGACGCACGTACTCCCAAACACATCCACGGCGCTGAGGGAGATGCTGTGTCTCAGGTACTCAGATCCCCCGAGGCGGAGTCAGTGCAGTGACGGAGTGAATGTGGGATTGGAGGAGCAGAGAGAGAGAGAGAGAGAGAGAGAGAGAGAGAGAGAGAGAGAGAGAGAGTTAGAAGACAGATACAGACAGAAAGTTACAGAAACAGAAAGACAGACAGATAGACAGATATACAGATAGACAGACAAATAGATAAACAAACAGACAGACAGGTAGAAAGGCCGAGAGACAGAGGAAGAGAGAATGAGGTAAATAAATACAGGAACTGGGAGTAAACAGGTGAGGGGAAATAGGAAGAGGAGGGTGTGTGGACCGCGCAGAACACTGAGGGTACACGGGAACAAAGGAACATTGTAGTAATTCTCCCACGCTCATCACCTCCGCTACTTATTCACACCAGGCAAATCACTGCATAACCAAAGGCCGCTTAGAATCGTTCCTAAACCACCGAAGGAAACTAACCATGAGCGTTAGAGAAAGTATGAATAAAATAAACGAAATTGCCCTCCATTTCGGACTTCCTTCTTTGCTTAACTTTTTTTTTTGAGGAAGCGGCAAAATAGCGGACTTTTTCCCTTTTTGTGTCTTTGTTCATTCTCTTTCGTACATGGAGAAAGAGGAAAAAAAAACCACGATGAGCCTTCCACCGTACTGTTATTTGTATTATAGCATTAGTTAGTGCGGACTAGTGTAATGGCACAGTCCGGAAAGAACACTAAGATCTGCCAGTGTGGAACATAAGCAAACAAGGGAAGCTGCAAGGAGCCATCAGGCTTACACGTGGCTGTCCGTGTATGAAACAGTACATACTTCCACCTATCATCCTTAATCATAAATTTGTCTAATCTTTTAAAATTCTCTAATGCCTCTGCACTAACCTGTCGTGTGGCCTCAGGTTCACCCTCATCATTGCTGTGTAAGTTCATTAGCCTTTATCATATAGTACATATTCCCATATACTTAAACACTTCATCTTATTATTACTATTATTTTTTCTAGTTTTTGATAAGCTGTTGTGGAAGTTACAGTGATGCTCAGTGATGTTTTCATGGCACAAGTGGTAGTTTAACAATGCATTATGAGTAAATAAAAAAAAATATCAATGCAAGTCTGAATAATAATTTCTGACTCCTTTGAAAATAGTGAGGCCAACGCGTCTGGCGAAATGAAAGGGTGCTGGGCGGTGCTAGTGACGGTGAGAGTGACAGTGACATCAGGTGTGGAGGTAAGTGCGAATGGCTTACATAGCGTAGAATGAAATGAAAGGGTGCAAGGTAACAGTGACGGTAATAGCGACAGTGATATCAGGTGCAGAGGTGGGTGGGAATGGGTGGGATTGCGTGAGGATTGCGTGAGGAAGGGTGAGGGTGGGCGGGGCAGGGCGGGACGGACCAGGGGCGGGCGGGGTTGGTGGTAAATGTGGTGTGTATCCTGTGGTAATGTGCTGGCCACCCCAGTACACACCCTCGCACACACCCACACACCTGCCCTCTCCCATACTGCCGCGTTCGCTCACACCAGCTTGTGCACATCTGTTATCCTCCCATATACACACACACACACACACACACACACGATCATACATTCTCTCTCTCTCTCTCTCTCTCTCTCTCTCTCTCTCTCTGATTTCAGTGGTTATGACATGGGTGATGATAATGATGATGATGATGATAATGATGGTTGTGATGATAATGAAGATGGTGATTATGGTTACGATAATCAGATTAAGAATAAAATTAAGAAAAGAAAGAAAATAAATCAACACTAATAACAACAAGAATAACAACGATAATAATAATAATAATAATGATAATAATAATAATAATAATAATAATAATAATAATAATAATAATAATAATAATAATAATAATAACTATAGCACATATCAATACCACAGGCTTATGATGAGCTTCTAGTATTAAACGCTATGACACTAATGAAGAGAGAAGCAGTCATACTAACTGTAATATTGGGAAAGGCAATGAACCAGGAGGAGGGGGAGGAGGAGGAGAAGAAGAAGAAGAAGAAGAAGAAGAAGAAGAAGAAGAAGAAGAAAGTAAGAAGGAAAAGAAGATGGAAAAGGAAAAAGAGAAGATCGTAATAAATTCTAGAGACTTAAATAACTAGAACTGCCCACTTTGTTAGCGAGTCAGAGGTGATGTAGAGGAGGATGAATAATAAATAGGAAAAAGAAGAAGAAAAATGATAGAGTGAAAGTTGTAAAAGAAAAAAAAAAAAACATGGAAAGTGAAATGTACGGCTTATGTTTATTTGGGATTCCTTTTGTGTTGCTTCTCGTTTTCTTTTTTTTCCTCTCGTTTTCTTTTTTGTTCCTTCGCCTGCCGAGAGGGATGACCCGAGCCTCGCGTGACAAGTGCTTTCTTTCTGTCTTGATCCTTTTCTCTTTATTGCTTCACTTCTTGTATTTTTTCTCTCTACTTTTTCTCCTGTCATGCTAACCACACGCAGAATATTCTCTCTCTCTCTCTCTCTCTCTCTCTCTCTCTCTCTCTCTCTCTCTCTCTCTCTCTCTCTCTCTCTCTCATTGTTATTATTATTATTATTATTGTTGTTGTTGTTGTTGTTGTTGCTGTTGTTGTTGTTGTTGTTGTTGTTGTTGTTGTTGTCGTTTATAAGGACTACTACTACTACTACTACTACTACTACTACTACTACTACTACTACTGTAAGGAAAAATTACCTTATGCGGTGTACTGTATGCCATCAAAAGAAAAGAAAAAAAAAAGACGCGAAATAGAATACAATACTAACTGGAAAAAGTGCCAGGCTGCATTCCTCCCCTCGGGCAGCAATATGCAAAGAGTGCCTGGTGCCAGTCATAACAGTGGCATACAACACCACACTCCCCGCGGCACTCATCCTCCACACCGCCCAGCAGATCACATTAACACCGCTCCATTAAACATCAATCTTTTATAATGCCTCGCAGCGCCACCAGCCCACACCATTCCAGCTCCCCGGCCCCTTCAGCACTCTCACCACACTGCACCACCACAAGACGCCACACGCCACCCTCGCCACGCCGCGCCATCAGTATACCATGACTCCTCCTCATAGCTTCTTGTCAGGCACTAGTTTATTATTCACGTCTAATTAATCCTTACCTGCACGATTCCGATCATTCCAGGAATACCCGGGGACATTCAATACCACTCATATCACAGCATACTGGGCTTTAAATGGCGCGTGCCACTTTATTGGAGGGTATTCAACAACTCAGCGGGACATCACTTCATCGACCAGTGCATTATATCAGCTGGAAGCACAATTCAATACTCTACTGTTACGCGAGAGTAAACAGAAAGGCGGTACCGTATCTTTCAACATTGCCTGAAGGCCAAGTCACACGCAACACTGAAGGTTAATACAAGCAATGCAATATACAACAATACGGTTTGTCCGGAAGGTATATAGCTATTTTGAATATCTCCTGTTGCGGTTGTGCTGCCTTGATGTAACTTGGCAACCAACAGCGGGAGGCTCTACCGCGCGCGCGTGAACAGACTCCTGAGGCGTCACTCAGTCAGCAGTGGGGTGCCTTTGGGTAAGCTTTGCAGTGTGTAGGCGTCGCATTCACAACCACAGAGTAAGTAGAGCAGCTAATATTTATCGCGTTTTGCTTGAAGCTTGTGATATTCTCCAGTGGAAGCTATTCAAATTATTAAGGTGGTCAGGATGGATTCAGTGAAGGAAGCCCACATAAAATTTTGCACCGAAGCTTCGAATTGGCCGGGAATCCTTTGAAGGCGATTCATGTTCAGGAAGATCTTCAGCAGCGAGGACACCCGATAATGTTGATTCGTGTGGGCTGCAGGTCAAGAAAACCGGCGACTGATACAGTGCAATAATCAAGAGATCTGTGCGTTCCGTGGACCGAGGCTTCGGAGATTTGATGGAGGATCGAGGCTTCAAATGCGTGGCGGCAGAATTCATCATTTAGATTTTTGGCAAAATTTATATCATTCAGGTTTTTAGGCAAGCGGAAACGAGCGAACAGGCGAACGAACGAATGAACTAACACATAATCATGAGAGAAAGAGAGAGAGAGAGAGAGAGAGAGAGAGAGAGAGAGAGAGAGAGAGAGAGAGAGAGAGAGAGTAATCAGACACAAGTAGTGACAAGCATAAGGACAAACAAAGGAAACACGGAAACAGAAGTATAATGAATTCATTTGGACCTATTTAGTGGAAGCGACTCCCAAACAAATGGCAATGACAATAATATTTATGTTTCAAAAGTTTATGATATAACAACAGTGTTTGTATTTCATCAAAATTAATAAAAGACATGAAAAACTCCGCCCATAAACACAATACCTCTCCTGAATCACATGTCAAATACATCACCGTAAATTTGTATTATATGAGGGAGCATGTATATCAGTGAGAATAGCTTGCCTTACAGTGAAATAATGGTAGTTTGCATACAGTACTGGTCACAGAGGGGTGGGGCACCAAACAACAGTGGATTAACCCACATGCTAAACGTAATTCAGAAAACGCTAGCGCAGTTTGCCCGCATCAGAATGAATTTATAATAGTAGATGGTGAACTACTTACTGTAACTCACTATGTTTGAGACAGTGGCTGTACTTCGATGTCTGAACTTAATTAGATGAGACTTCGGCCTGTATTCCTAAATGCTTCGTGCTGGCAAGAGGTTTGTTTTCAAGAGTCGTAGAGATGATAAGATGGGCTCCCAAAGTTAAAATTCATACACTTGATGCAGAATACTTGTTAAAAATCTCTAAAATCATGCAAACTCTCTTGAACACCTCGGCAGCATCCACTACAGCCTGTTAAAAGTAGTCGAGATAAGACGCCGAAACGTTTAAGAATACAGGCACCAATGTTCTTAATTTTTTTGGCGCCTTATCTTGACTATTCTTAACACGAGTTAATGGAAGGTTTCGAGAGTTTTCAAGGGTGTGTTCGTGATCCTCGTGATAGTTCAAAAGAATTCTGTACCATCAGTGGGAAGAAATCAAGCACGAGAACCCGATAAGAGACCGGAGCGTTTCGAAATGGCAAGGTGTCTCACAAGCAGCGGTTCCTTGCAGCAACCAGTCTTGGCCTTTACGGTGTTAGAAATAAGCTTTGAAAAAATTCTGTGGTGAGGTAATGGAAAGGAAATGGTAAACAAATTGAGTGAAAAGTGACTGGAATAAATTTATTAATTATATTTCTTTCATCATATTGTTATATTTTTTGTTTTATTATTATTATTATTATTATTATTATTATTATTATTATTATTATTATCATCATTATTATCATCATCATCATCATCATCATCATCATCATCATCATTACAGTTGGTGCTGAATCAATAGGAAGCCTGTAGAAGTAAGACTTATGGAGAGGGATGCTGGATGGGTTTCATACAGGGACTGCCATGTGTAGGCGTAATGGCTTCTTGCAGCTTCCCTTATAAGAACATAATGAAATAAGGGAAGCTGCAAGAAGCCATCAGGCCTACACGTGAAACATTCCTACCTATTTCCACCTTTCGTCCTCATCCGTGAATTTATCTAATCATTAAAGCTCCCTAATGACGCAGCTCTAACAATTTCATCAGTGAGTCTATTCAATTCATCTAATACTCTGTTTGATAAGAAATTCCTTCCCATCTCTTTTTAAATCTAACTTTATCAAAATTTTAATCCAATATTATGTTTGTGTGCTCTTGAAAAAAAAAAAAAAGAAGAAAGAGTGGACAGGTTTACTCGCGGCGCCTCACAATACTCACACAGCTGTCGTATAAAACTCGAGTCTTGACCTTTACAGTGCTCAAAAAGTAACAGTAAAATTAGGATCCAGAGAGCAGCAATGAAATATTTAACAGCACGGCTTCACTGCGACCTTGACACCTCGGCTGACGCACTTTCATTTTTTTTCTTTTTCTTCCCCAGGATCATCGTCACCCTTACCGGCAGCTGTCAGTAGTCCACGGAAGAAAGAAAGTTTATCCCTCCGCTTCCCATCAAACTGTTCGTTTATTTCAGAGATGGCCGGTGAATTTTCTGGTCTTTTCTTATAGGATGGCCCCTCTCTCCTATTTGGGTTGAGAGAGAGAGAGAGAGAGAGAGAGAGAGAGAGAGAGAGAGAGAGAGAGAGAGAGAGAGAGAGAGAGAGAGAGAGAGAGTCGTATTTGTCGTATTCGTTAGATTCAATTTATGACATATTAAATTTACGCATATTTAATGGCAGACCGTACTGTTGTTGGCAGAGAGAGAGAGAGAGAGAGAGAGAGAGAGAGAGAGAGAGAGAGAGAGAGAGAGAGAGAGAGAGGAGAGAGAGAGAGAGAGAGAGAGAGACTGGGCAGCGTTGGCGAGGAGTAAGCATTCTTCCGGTGATACTTTATGCAAGCCGTGAAATTCGTTATCACTCGCGGCCGGTGAGTTGTGAGTGAGAGCACCTGCCTGCCGCCACACGCCACCGCACGCCGCCACACTCCCTCGCCTGGAAGTAACGAGCGTGCGTCACCTCCCCTGGCGTGAATCAAGTTTATTTAATGCAGTAATAAGCCAATAAAGAAAGGAAATATTGAATAGAGCAATAAAGTATCTGCTCGTAGTTGTTGTCCATTGTGTCGTTGTAGTGAAATATGCGTGAATTATTTTTTAGCTGGAAACATTACAGTCGTACACTGCGTATTCTGTATTGCGACTGTGGAATAAACAAAACGAAGCGAAGTGTAAATCATAACTGCTTGCCAAAACGGAGCAGCAATAACCAAAGCTGCAAATGTAATCCGAAATAACCGAATTTAACTTAATGTAACTTGACGCAACCTAACATAAATCTAACCTAACATAACCTAGCATAACCTAATCTAACCTTGATTTAACCACAACTAAACCTACCTTAACCTTTTGATTTAATATGATTTAACCTAAAATGACATAACCTGCCCTAATCCTAACCTCTCCCAAACCTAATCTAACCTAACCTAACCTAACCTCACCCAAACCTAACCTAACCTAACCTAACCTAACCTAACCTCACCCAAACCTAACCTAACCTAACCTAACCTAACCTAACCTAACCTAACCTAGCATATCTAAACCCAACATACACCTAACGTAACCTGATTCAACCTAACTTAACCTAAGATAAACCTAATCCAACCTAGCTAAACCTAACCTAACCTAACCTAACCCAACCCAACCTAACCTAACGAAAGGCTGGAAACTCGTCATGAACAGCAGACAGTCCGCTCGTATCGCCCGTGCCTTGTGCTCACACTCCCGAGAATTGGCCGGCTGGTGTGTTACTAAGCGGCAGGAGATTAGGGAACGTTAAGGCAGGTTAGAGAAAGGCAAGGGGAAGATGAGGCAAACGAGGCAGGCTAGAGAAAGACAAGGGAAGATGAGGCAAGCAAGATGAGGATGGGAGGAGGTGAGGTAGTCTGGGGAAGCTGAGACATAATCTAGTCGTTCCACGTGATGGTTTTTGAAAAGGCTTATGGGAGTGCAGGTGAGAGAGAGAGAGAGAGAGAGAGAGAGAGAGAGAGAGAGAGAGAGAGAGAGAGAGAGAGAGAGAGAAAGAGAGAGAGAGAGCATCTTTATGTACGCTTGACATGCCTGACATACTCACTGATCATCCACAAATACGTACATCATATATTTATTAATCTATCTATTCTCTCTCTCTTTCTCTCTCTCTCTCTCTCTCTCTCTCTCTCTCTCTCTCTCTCTCTCTGTCTTTGGGTAGAGGATACAATGAAAGATCAAAGGAACATAAATAAAAACAAATATAAAAGACGAAATACTTGAATACTGTCGAGGAACTGGACTGGAATGGAGGCGAGACAAACAAGGGTCAGACATTTTTTATATGGATCTGAGTATGGGAAGACAAAGACGGGGCAGTAACGTTTGACAATCCCTGTCTAGAACTAGTAGATAAAAATAACTAGGCAAACACCCCACAGCCACACTGATCCACCTACCTTTTACCCGTCCCACGCACACACACACACACACACGCACATGCACACACATGCGCATGAACCCCTCTCCAGCAAAAAAATGATAATCACAGGAAATAATTTAATAAAACCAGGAAAGTAAAATACAGATTCTGCCTCACATACGTATCGTACAAATATTACTCACTAATTTCGCTTCCCCATCGCTGGTGAGAAGAAGCAATAAACGACACGCTTTTTTGCCCACATTCTCTCACCTTCCCTAAAAATAAAACATAAATAACAATAACGAAAAAAAAATATTTCCCAAAGGGTGATGTCTCCTATCATTCCTCCTCCACGATCGATGGTGGATGAATTAGTTATGGTAGGGAACCCACGACTCGCTGCCTGCACGTAGGGCTCGGACACTAAACACGACTATTGTCTCCTGACGCTCCTGGTGACGCCAGACATGACACAGACCTTGCTGTACACCAACTCATCCCGTCACACCCAACGTGGATCTAGTAATATCAGTCCGCCACACCCATGCCAACAAGTTACACCCAATACACCCACACCTGTCCGTCATTCCTCCCTTACAATGCCGTCACGCCCTCCACCGTCACGCCCACAACAGTACGCTGCTCACGCCACCGCGTCACAGCCAGACCGTCACACCACGCTGACTTTCGCGCATTACACACACACACACACACACACACACACACACACCAGCAGGTCGAGGCCGCGGCACGGCAGCACGCCTGGCCAGCACCAGCAGGAAGCATTATGCTCCCTGCTGCACATTTATACATTTTTATTCATGCCTCCATTTTTCAAGTGCCGTTTTATTTTCATGCACCTCCACGTACATTCTCATTTCCCCTTCGGCCTCCCCGGCCCCGCCCCTCCTTTACCTCACACCTCGCCCTGCTGCATCATTATTGCCAGTTCGGCGAGACACCCACGCACAACGCACTCTGCCTTCCACCATCACGCCATCATTATCGCGTTTTCGAAATGTAAGTCTTGAAATACCTTACTTGCTAAGATGAAATAAAGATCTGCTTAGCCTCCTCTACAAAACATTTGCATCTAATAAACAGCCCAAGAAAGGTTTTCTAGAAGAAAGAATCTCGTGGACTAATGAAGACCTGAGCTGCATGTAATTAAATTGTCCACTTTCTTTCCGTAGGGGAAATCTTTAAATGTTCTCAATTTTTTCTCTTCTTACACTTTCTCAATATATATATATATATATATATATATATATATATATATATATATATATATATATATATATATATATATATATATATATATATATATATATATATATATGCATAGCGAGAGAGAGAGAGAGAGAGAGAGAGAGAGAGAGAGAGAGAGAGAGAGAGAGAGAGAGAGAGAGAGAGAGAGAGAGAGAGAGAGAGAGAGTTCATAGTGTGTGTATGCTCGTGCGTGTGTGCTTCACACAAGGAGTGTCGTGCATCACTGGGTGACTGGAAGAAGACGCCTCGGGCAGATCAATATCAATACCGCAGCCCTGGAGGGAAAAAAAGACATGCCTCCGTTCCTTTCAATTACTGTTAGAATTGTTTTCTTTTTGTTCATCAGAGACTTGCAGCGCGGCCTTTGACCTTTGAGGGAAAAAGACAAAACATGAGGCACAAAGTGATTTTTTTAGATTGTGAAAATATATCAGCTGAGCGCCAACAATGACAATAAACGTGAAGTGCGGAAGAATCTGGGAAAATAAGGACATCAAGAAACAGAAAGAAGGAAGCTGTCGTAGAGGAGGCAATTCATGTGAACCTTAAGTCATCTGTCATCGTCATCCATAAAGCAATCTAACCTTTTAAAAGTTTGGTATCGTATTCGCCTTTCGTGTTTGCTTGTCATGTCTTTTCCACTAATTAACACATACCTACTAGATTTGCTGGTATCTAAAACTACATTGATCTGTCTTGAACCCATTGCTAGGCTTCTTAACTTGCTCATTCATTGTAATAGTCCTAAACATCTGTTCTCATTGGTAAGCCTTTTTATCCATTACAAGTCGATCTTATTGTCATCCTGTATCCTTCGTCTCTTAGGGAATACAACGATCTTGGTTAAAAGAGAAGACAGTGAAGAATATTTCCAAACTCAGTTGCTGTAGTATATTTGAAAGTGTCAGGTATCAGTAAATAACTTCCTGGAGTCTTGCATTATTGACATTTCCATCACAAATAAAGGAGTAAAGATTTTGCTGCTTATCACTAAAAAGTTTAATACGATGGACGTGTTCTTGCCCCCGTGGCGCACGTCAGTAAACGTGTGACGAGGCAAAGGATGAATTTTGAAGAAATGTTTTTGACGGAAGTGGAAATCAGATTGAATTTAATCTCATAAAAGGTATTTTGGAATGTGTTCGTTTACAGAGAGCAATTCGTAAAACTAAGGCACAAGAACAAAACAAGTGTTTGCATAAAGGTGCTGAACATGGGAGATGCTAAATTACAAAAAAAAAAAAAAAAAAAAAATATCATGAATATATTGTAACAATAAGTGTTCTTAAGCTGACAGCCGCCATTGCCTTGCATTCTAACGTTCCAAACTTATTACTTTATATGCATATATACGTGTGTGTGTGTGTGTGTGTGTGTGTGTGTGTGTGTGTGTGTGAAAATATATAAGAAGTTCTTAACGTAAATGATGGAAATACTCAGGTTCGGAGAATATTGCGATGATCGTACTTATAAAATGAAATGGCTTGGACGCTCGCGCCTCCAGTACCGCTCTTCTCACTGTGGGATTCAGGAACTTAGATGGGACTCAGATCCAGTATGAGTTGGACATTGGCGTCGGGCGTGAGCGGAGGAATGACCACCTCACTTCAGCATACCGTGCACAGGCTGGCTGAGGCGAGGGAGAGGCGAGCCGCACACAGAATACGAAAGGAGGCGGCTGTCTGTTCTTTTCAGTGAGAGCTGCAGTGAGTGAATTAAAGATTGTGAGAAGGGTTGACCGTTCATGCTAATTATTAACGATACCCGTGTCAAGGGTAAGTTTCTTTGTCAGGATTCTGGAATTCTTATATGTCAGCTTATGCAATTTGGTCGAGCTTGTTTTTTGTTTTGTTTTGTGTCTCTCGTCTTTAATAATGAAAGTAATGTTTCCAGCTGATGCAGTGGAAAGAAGTGTTGACAGATGCACCATATGGATAACAATGTACAGGTTACGGTTAAAAATGTAGCTTTTACTTATGTGGTTGCAAGATATTGTTGTATGTAATATAAAGAAAAGCTTTGAGAAGAGATGAAATTGAAATTGCGTTCCTGAAAATTGGAGGTTGTTCAATTTGTGAAGAATGGCATCTGTGCTGTTCAACTAATCAGAATAAATATCATCATAGGAAAGTTTTACATAAATGATGTTAACGAACACTCATTTTGCGCGATAAAGTCAGTGACGTTCAGGTATCACCAGTTAATTCCACTTTGTTCAGAGTTGATGGCAATCACATCACTTCCGGCAATCACATGACGCACACACGTAAAATAAGAAACAAAGATCTCCTGTACTTGTGTTAAATTCCTCCTCTAGCAATTACTTCCCTCTCCCCTCTCTCTCCTCCACTATTCTTCCTTTCTCCACTCCTTCCCTTTATACCAATCTTCCAGCTTTATTAATTTTATTTCTGGCGCGCTGGACGCCTCACAAAACAGACGTGACTGTTTCCTGAGATAATTCGATTATTCGTCAATACCGATAAAAACCTTCATGCTGCATTCAGGGGAAGCTCAGCCACCCCGTAATC
Source organism: Scylla paramamosain (assembly GCF_035594125.1). Classification (NCBI taxonomy): domain Eukaryota; kingdom Metazoa; phylum Arthropoda; class Malacostraca; order Decapoda; family Portunidae; genus Scylla; species Scylla paramamosain. The sequence goes on from NC_087178.1 coordinate 19,565,438, forward strand.
TGCACCGACCTTTTCCATAAAGTTCTGTCACCTGTGGCGCTGGGACACACACACACACACACACACACACACACACACACACACACACACACACACACACAAGCAAACAAACAAACAAGGAAAATCTCTTTCTTGTCATCTCTCTCTCTCTCTCTCTCTCTCCTCTCTCTCTCTCTCCTCTCTCTCTCTCTCTCTCCTCTCTCTCTCTCTCTCTCTCTCTCTCTCTCCAATTTTCAATCAAACCAGCTTTACTTTCTTGCTTGCCAGAGAACACTTAACATCGTACTCTTTACATGAAAAACTAAATACACCCCGGCAAGAATATCTCGTTGTATGAAAAAGCGTCTAATGTTGTTAGGTGTATTTTCTCGGTATCACTCTCCACTCTTCGCCACGCGCCGCAAACCCTCGGGGCGCGGCAGGACTGAAGGAGCCGACAGCAGGAATTCTCCGGTAACTCGAGCATCCCTGAGACGGCTATCGAGACCTCTTTAGACGATTCCCGGTTTAGCTCTCTCTCTCTCTCTCTCTCTCTCTCTCTCTCTCTCTCTCTCTCTCTCTCTTATTTGTGCCATTTTCAGGGAGGACACGACAAATCCTCTCCCTTTTCCCCTCTGCCGTGATGACGCCTGATTGAAATAAAGCGACAGGCTCTGAATGTTATTTAGGAGGCAAATCTGTTCTCATATTGTTGGCTTTGTTATTGGAACGGTGATTTCTCGTGGCAATTATGATTTCTGGTATGTTTTCATGACCTGGAATTGAAACACAAGCCTGACAATATTTTCTGACAGCGTAAATGTTTTTTTTTTTTTTTTTCACGGATATTTGACGTTTTTCTTTCTCCACATAGATTTTTTTTTCTTATAATCGTTCAGCATTTCAGTAAAGGAAGAGACTTGATGCTTGGCCTGCTCGTATATTTGCAAACCCCTTAAAGATTTTTCTTTTTTATGTTGGAGGGGCAACGGCCAAGGGCAACAAAATTAGAAGAGAGAGAAAGAAAAAAAAAAGACCCACTTAGATGCTGGTTTCCTAACAGAATCAGAAACCATCGTAAAAAAAAAAAAAAAAAAATAAATAAAAAAAATAGAAGGATAAATGTCTTTAAAGATGAGCCGGCAGATGTTCCGACACCTTCAAGTGCGAATTGTACACCAGGGAAATGAACAGCTCGGTTCTGACTCTCGTAGCGCTAACCCCACGTGTCCACCCTTTCCTACTGATGAATACGTAACTACACCATTGTGCTTTGGTAACATTCACAGTTTTCTCCGCTGACATGTGGTACGTAGCATCGCTGAAAAATGCTAAATGTAAATGACTCGTGGTATTTATGATACTCGCACACAAGATTATCTAAACCATTTTGCCACGTAGAGTTAGTGATTACTAGAAGTGTCTATTTGATTTGCTGTAGTGATCCGATTTATGGATATTGTAATTACTCTGCACTTCCCCTATATCAGTCTGATTTGCTATTCTCCTCCTCCTCTTCCTCCTCCTCCTCCTCCTTCTCCTCCTCCTCCTCCTCCTCCTCCTCCTTCTCCTCCTCCTCCTCTTCCTCTTCCTCTTCCTTCACCACCTCCTCCTCTCTACTGTGTGTGTGTGTGTGTGTGTGTGTGTGTGTGTGTGTGCGCACATGGAGGCGTGCGCTCGAATTCATTTTCTTATTTTCTTCCCACCTTATTCACTTCCCTCCATCTTCTCCTTCCTCTTCGTAATCCGTCAGTCTCTAATCTCTGTTTATTAACTTCCTTCATTCTCTTTACTTCTCCCTTCCCGTCCCTTTACTCTCTCTTCCCAACACCCTTTTTCTCTGATTAAAGCATATTTTGCCAGCGGTGGCGAAGGAATATGAGGGAGAGGAATACGGAGAGCTATACCATTTTATAGTAATGCGCTTTAAAGGGAAAAAATATAAGCCTGTTTTATTTTAGTACTTACTTGCATGTACATGCCATGGACAGAAGTAGATAAAATGTCATGCTCTCACTGTACGTAATGTTTCGTCTCCATCTGTGGTCGTCAGAAGTTCTGCGAATCCTTTATGTCTCAAATTTCCCTGGTTCATTGTTAGCTGGTCAGAAACACTGAAGACTGACAGGATTTAACAGAGTGGAGGATGGTGCAGAATGTTAGTTGACTTTTGCCCGCCACTGTACTGATCATGCTGCTTGTGTATTTATTAATGTTGCTCCCATTAGGGGTCGTCATAGCAGATCATCCTTCTCCAACATGCTCGGTCTCCTGCGCCTTCCTCTGTCACACCCACCGCTTGCATGTCTTCTTTCACTGCATTCCGTAAATCTCCTCTTTAATCTTCTTCTCTCCCTCTCGTCGGGTAGGTTCATTTCCAGCTTCATCCTTCCCACATATGCCTCATACTGCTTGTGTACAGAAAAAAAAAAAAAAAAGAAAGCACCTTAAGATTGATTGAAAGCCTTAAACAAAATGGAAGAAAATGCAAGTCAGTCAGCTGTACAGATCATGCTAGTTGTATGCGAAAAAAAAAAGTAAATAAAATAAAAAATAAAAATAGAAATTTCATGATCTCACATTTTGTTCATCTTGGTGGTGTGAGATTTATCAGTACTTTCATTCAATCTCCCATCCCTTTTGCTTCTAAACTCTGGAACGCTCTGTCATTTTTGTTTTTCCCATCTTCCTGTTCCATCTTCAAGAGTAATTATCAAGGCACCTTTGACGCTAAATAGGTTTTCTCTTTCGGAACTTTTTTCGCGATGTGTTTTTGTCATTTTAATCCTTTAAGGCGTGGTGATTAAATGTTTTTATCTTTTTTTTATTATTTCTTGTTTTTGTTTATTTATTTATTTTTTGACGTTGGCCAGTTTCCTATGTGCATAGAAAACGAGAAAATGGGTCCACCTGAACCACCACGGATCTCTTGCTTGTCAGCGCTTTCTCTCTCTCTCTCTCTCTCTGCGTGTGCCGTGTGTGTGTGTGTGTGTGTGTGTGTGTGTGTGTGTGTGTGTGTGTGTGTGTGTGTGTGTGAGTGTGGGTGGGGGGAGGGAGGGTGGGTAAGCGGGCGTGTGTTTGAAGGAAGGCCTCGCTTGGATGTAGAGTTGTGGACGGACTGCAAAAGGGATTTCCTGAGCGGGGGTAACTTAGTCCGTGACCCACTTAAGCGTAAAGTGCCTGGAACCGCCTGGAACCTTTCTAGTCTTTTATTTGGAGGCTTTGTGTGCGGGAGACTCACAGCACCTGCTGAAGTAAACACGGGAACATTTGGTGCTGCACGTGTCACCATCAGTGTCAGCGTCTGCCCACATTCCCATCATTGTGAGGAACCAAAGAAAGGTTCTTAAAATAATGATGAAATATACCTGCAATGATAAGTAAAGGTCTCAAATTAAATACATTTACTAGCTGTACGTTTCTTATAAAGATACAATTAACAAAGATCATTTTGCTCTAACAGGCATATATTTTTTTTTTGTAATCATTGAATCTATTTTGTGATGAGTAATTTATTATGCAGGAATGAAATATATTCCTCCATAAAATTCGGCGCATGAGAATTGCCGTTAAAGGGCATGATGAAACAAAGGTTTTCAAAACTTAGGACAACAAAACTGTAAGAAAGAAACTGTTCGATCTCTTCGAAACATGAAAAGTTTGAAAGTATCGAAGGAACCTGTGTTGGCTTCCAGGAACATGCAAAACTAGCGAAATTTTAATTGAACACGAGACTGCCAGACACGCGCAGTGATGCACCTCGTCATTTGTGTCTGATGATGATTGCACACAAAACTGATACAGTTTGGTGATACAGAAAAAGATGATTGAGAGAAGGGACACCTAATTGTTTAAACATCGACGATGATATATATATATATATATATATATATATATATATATATATATATATATATATATATATATATATATATATATATATATATATATATATATATATATATATATATATATAAAACAAAAGATTAAAGTTGAATTGAACTGATATATCTTAGAGGTTTCTATAACACAGAGTGGACGCCCTGCCATAACAATGACGCGAGGCTTGTGTGTAGCCACGTTAGTGATACATATCCCAATACGTTTCAATATACATAATTATGAAATCAGAATACCCACATCACAACACTCCAGCAGAAGATACGTTATGTGGGGAACAGGAAACCCACGCGATCATATATTGAATAAAATAAGTGCCCCTGGATAATAGTGTTAGAGAAACACTCAGTTAACGAACCCAATGAAGCTCTGCAGAATGACAACAAACCTCGCACCGTATTCCTGGTTTGCATGCACCCTCCATTCTTCGGGGCGCTGCCTTACCTTATCTCTTCACGCGTGGTGTGCTGTGAGGGTGGGTAATTCATGGCGGTGGAGGAGGAGGAGGAGGAGGAGGAGGAGACGAAGGGAAGGGCGATGGAAGACAGGATCTCAAACCCATACTTCAAGGGAGACACAAAGGAACACAGTGGAAGAACAAGTATCATCAGACCTCTTGGCCCTTACAACACTGCAATAAACGACTCTTCCTAATGTAAAGGGTAATATATAAGGTAGTAAAGGCGAAGGTGGAGAGTCGTATTCCTTGAGCTATCAGACGCATCACCTCCTTCAGCATAACACGGAAACTACATCATCAAACTTTTGGCCAGTCAGGATCGCACATAAATAAGATCAAAAGATTTCCACATCCAGGACCACGTCTGCCAGCCAAAACTTGTCATGCAAAGTTACCATGATTGAATTAGCTTACAGTATTATATAGTTTTTACTTGTAGTTGCTTAGTTACTTATTATCCTGTTAGAACACACACACACACACACACACACACACACACACACACACTCTCTCTCTCTCTCTCTCTCTCTCTCTCTCGCTGCACAACACAGCATGGAGGGGGCGTGGAGTGGGCGGGGGCCAGCAGGCCTCGGCGCTGGCCTACCCGAGCCTCCTCCCTACTGGCCTGCAATGCTTCTACAAACTTTCACGGTAAATATTAGTGAGGAGTTTTTATCGAGCGTGAAAAAAAAAATAAAAGAATAAAAGAACGATACAAGGGAATATTGCCTTCCGCTGTGCCATCCTAGGCAATTCTCCTCCAGGTGCAGCTCAAGTTAAAAAAAAAAAAAGCATCCCTGAAAACTTTCCCATGCTTGCAACCACGATTGTGATGGCTGCCATAGTGCGTGGATGCGTGCGTGCGTGCGTGCTTGCGTGTGTGTGTGTGTGTGTGTGTGTGTGTGTGTGTGTGTGTGTGTGTGTGTGTGTGTGTGTGTTTGTGTGTGTCTACACGCACATATAACTTAGCTAATAATGAAGACCTCAGGAAAAAATTACAAAATTACAATGTTTATTTTACTTCGCGTGTTTCCCGAAACGTCAAGTGTAACAAACATAAGGATTCTTCTTGAAGTCATTTCGTTTATATCCCTTGAAATTATGAAAGGACTCTCTCTCTCTCTCTCTCTCTCTCTCTCTCTCTCTCTCTCTCTCTCTCTCTCTCTCTCTCTCTCTCTCTCTCTCTCTCTCTCTCTCTCTCTCTCTCTCTCTCTCTCTCTGTCTGTCTGTCTGTCACACACACACACACACACACACACACACACATGGGGAGAGTGAGTGACAGAGCGAGAGAGAGAGAGAGAGAGAGAGAGAGAGAGAGAGAGAGAGAGAGAGAGAGAGAGAGAGAGAGAGAGAGAGAGAGGGGGGAGATGAATAAATAGATAGAAGTAAAGACAGGCAGAGAGAGAGAGAGAGAGAGAGAGAGAGAGAGAGAGAGAGAGAGAGAGAGAGAGAGAGAGAGAGAGAGAGAGGCGGATAGACAGATATACTGTAGACACAGATATTAACAAAAATATTTCCAGTGATACGTTAAGTGATAGTTATGTGTAATGGTGAGTGGCGAAACAATACCAATATCACAACTCTTTCCTAGAAGGGATCTTCACGCCTCGTGGGTTTGTGGGGCGTCATGAAGGTTTGCCAATATTCACGAGCTGTTTTCATCTTTTAAGAAATACTATCGATTGCCCTCGCCAATTATTGTTAATGGTTCATAGATATTGTCGAGCTACTTCACTAATCAACCATCAGTCCACAGCCAGAAGCCAATGCTGTCGCCAAACTCGTTCGCAAGTGGAGGGTGTTGCTCTCATCCTTATAATACCTCTGCCGCGCAGCGTGTAGGCTCCTCTCTCAAGCTTGTTCTTAAAGCGTCTATTTCCTGTTTTTCTACGGCAGATTATAAACGTAACAACCTCGTATTATTTTTAAGTCATAGCACAAGGACATCAGCAGTAATTAATGTGTGGTAAAGACAATCAATTCTCCTGATATAAAGACTGATGCAGTACTGTAGAATGTTAGAAAATGCGCATCGTTTAGAAGTCAATATTAGAAGTACTTCACAATTTGTATAATCAGACGAAATATAATTAAGCTGTAGGAAGAAGGCGAAAAGGTTCCGAGGCATCAGTGTTGTAGACACAGAAGCAAGTAATAGTAATACAGACAAAGAAACGGTAAGAAGCCTTCCATTGAAACTGAGCATAGAGAAGTTAAGTGAAGTCAGGAAGTTAAGAGAGAGGAGAAAAAAATTAACCACCGCCAGTAGCCTGAGACACATGAATTTCAGCAGGAGCGTGAGGCACAGGGAAGGAGAGATAGTGTTCCCCAGATACGAATGTAAATTTAGGACTACGTATGTTGCAAAAGTTATTGTGCAGAAAGGTGGAGGAGTTTTCAGTTATCAGTTGTTGCTGCGGTAAGGAAATGTATGACGGGGAAAATCTGAGGGTATCTCTCGTCTGGCATGG